>NC_045165.1:22079609-22367109 GCF_900700415.2 Clupea harengus
TTATTTATTTATTTATTTATTATTTCCCCTCTCAGTCTCTACATATGCACACAAAAGCATATTAAGTTTTGCTCTACATACTGGGAGCATCTCTTCAGTTTTTTTTGCCTCCTTCCTTCCAAACTTGGAGAGCTGTCTAATGTTGCTGTTGGTATGATGGTGTCAGGCGAAAGAGAAAGGAACGAGGAGGATGAAAGCCATGGAGAGGGAGGGAAGGCGAGAGGGAGAGATGGAGAGATGGGGAATGTCTGAAGAAGGGGTCCCCCGGGACTGGAAGGGAGCAATGGCATGCTTGTTCTTGGAGCGAGGGAGTGTGTGTGTGTGGGGCGCGGGGGGTGGGGGAGAGGGGGGTGCGTCGGAAGCGGAGCGAAAGTAGCTGGAGGTAAAAGACAGCTCCGGGAGGAAGTGGGCGAGTTGGCTAATTATCCGTGATGCTCCTGCAGGTTCAGTAACGAGCGACTTAATTAGGCCAAGGTCCTCGGAGCGGCTGGGTGGGCGGGGGGGTTTCATGTGTATGTGTGTGTGTATGTGTGTGTGTGTGTGATGTAGGGGATGACACCTCCTGCTCCCCGACTCTCTACCAGCCAATCATGTCACCTCGCCTTTGCAGGAGTTTGAAGCTAGAACTGACAGCCCCCCCCTCTCCCGTCCCCCACACTCCCCATCTCCCCCTCCTCTTCCGCCAACTCTTTCTCTACGTCTCGCTCACTTTCTTCCTTTTACTCGTAGCACTCCCACCTCTCCCTTTTCTATTACCAATAATACAGAGGCACTTGTCCTGCTGTTGTCCCTTGAGAACATCCTCTAAAGGGCACCCAGTGTCTGGCCCCTTCCTATTTCTCTCTCTCTCTTTCTCTCTTGCTCTCTCTCTTTCCCTCTCTTTTTTTCCTTTTCTCTGTCCTTATCTGATTGATGGCGGAGCGTGTCACGTTTGCTGCCGACTCTCGAGCCTGCACTCTGTTAAGAGATGGAAATTTAACCGTGACCGTAAAACAAACCGACCTGCGAGAGCTGGAACGCCGCCCAAAACCAGGTTGATTTATTTGCATGCACCCGGGGGCCAAGGTGTTTCCGAAACGCGTGTCGACACGGCTCCGCTCGGGTTCGACATGCTCATGCGTGGCTGAGGCCTGCTGCTACAGGCTGTCCGTTTTACATGCGCGTTGACTAGAGACGCTGAGCTGTCTCAGCTGTCAATCAGGGCCTCTCCAAGCTGGCATCATAATGACGGTAAACAGAGGAAGCCCTTGAGAGAGGTGGAAGTGAAAGCAGAGATGGTGGGAGAGGAGAGGAGAGGAGAGGAGAGAAGAGGAGGAGGGGAGCAGAGGAAGAGAGGAGGAAAGAAGAGTCGTTTAACAGCTGGAGATCCATTTTGCACCAAGGGGAGGTGCTGATGGCAGGCTTGATGACAGCGATTCACCCAGATCAAAAGGCAGATTGAGTTTCGTGCTGATTCAATAAGCTCTCTCTTTCACACACACACACACACACACACACACACACACACACACACACACACACACACACACATGCACACCCACACACACACACACAGAAGCACACACACTCTTGTTCTAGCTCTCCTTGTTCTCCCCCCACACACTCTCACACACAGACACACACACACATACACACACACATACACTCCCACACAAACACACTCACAGAGACAAACAGTTCAGTGTTTGCTCCTTCTCAGGGCCGCTCGCCGGTCTCAAATGTCTGAAATGTAGGTCAGCCCATAGTCCGACAGAGCATCTTTTGATCAGACGCACTCAATGGAAGTACATCCCAGTCACTCCACCAGGCTGATGAGACAGATACTACATCTCCTGTGGCCCAAAGCCTCCATGCAGTCAGACCCCCACCCCTCCATTCATGTGAAAACCCAGAGCTTTCCTAGCGAGACGCTTTCAAACATTAGTAATGCTGAAAATGCAGGCTCAGGCAAACTCTCAACCAACATTCCATGTGCCAAATCTAATTATACCACATCACTTAAGTTTGCTCAGGAGTCAGTGTGGGCCTTGGATGCTTGGATGCACAGGGTATTGATCAAACCAGCACATACGTCGTAGACATTAGACAGCAGGTCAAATAAGATATTGATATTCTGGGTCTGCTGTGGTATTTGTATTTGAATGTGTAGCACCTGTCATCTATGGGGCTGTTGACCTCATCTGGTTATTAAATGCTCTCATGAGAGGTTATATGCCGTGTGCTTTCATAGCACTGTCTGAGAGGTCGATAATGTTTATTCAAATGCTTTGTTAGTGTAACCTTTAAGTGCATGAGGAAGAGGAAGGCTCCTGACCCGCTGCCCTGGGTATGATATCAGCCTCTATGTGGTCTCACAGTAAAACAGATCACGAGAGCCCATTGCCCAAGTTTACATTATCATTTGGGTTTCCTGTTTTAAACCTTAAAACCTTAAAGTGATATTAAACAAAATGCATTGTGTCTGTTCAAATACAGTGAATCAATTACAATGTGTTTATTTGTGAGTGTGTGTATGTGTCAGTATCGTACTGTGTTTGGCTCATTTTCTACTTTTGCATACTGGTACTCAACTTGTAGCCTAATTAGTTTGTGGCCATGTGATAGGTGTGCAGGCCTTCTGTGGGTTACTCCAGACAGCTGTTTCCTGGTTACTAGGACACGTGTCTCTGACCTCCCGTAACCTTTCTGTACCTGGCAGGCCGCAGGAGGGGAGAGATGACCCTGGTCCTGTCCATGAATCCCTTCTGCGAGCACGAGGGGGACGCCCCGCTCCCACAGTACCAGCCCATCTGGGAGTCGGAGCGCTGCAGCAAGAGCTGCGTGTCCAGCCCGTCACCTCCGGAGGGCGCCACCGAGGAGCTGGCTGAGGGTAAGCCCCAGACCACACCCCCCCCCCCCCCCCCACCAAACACCCCATGACCGCGCTGACCTTAAACCGAGGCGACTGAGCCTCAAAATACCATCCCTGAACAACACTCCCAAAATCCCTTGTCCCAGGCTAGGCCAAGTTCTGCCCACACACACACCACTCTCTCTCATACACACACTTAGAGGCACACACACACACACACACACACACACACACACACACACACACACACACACACACATGTTCTCCCCTTGCACTAGACTGGCTGATCACCACAGCTGTATACACTGTATACTGGGATGCTGGTCAAGTCACAATGGGCTTGTTTAAGGAAGGGAAATCTGGGGTGAACTCCAGCAGGCACTCAGCCCAACCCCATTTTTCTCCTTGCCGCCAAAATGTTTCCTCCTCTCATGCAAATGGCGGAGAATGCTTTGTTTGCATGTTTGATGAAGATAGAGGTTAGCAAATGCCGAGGTGCTTCATGATAACTTTTGCTTCATGCCATCAGCAGAGCCCCACTGCAGGAGAGCCCCTGATCATGTGACCATGTCAAGGATTGCCTACTTTAAACGAAAGTTCGTGGAGGACGAGGAGCCACATTTAAGCTTCAGGAGCTACTGCCAGAGTGTAAGTGCCTTTGATATGGGTGGTGTCTCTGTAACTGAGGAATTGTGGGTATAATATCATGGCCTTGAATCACAGTTAACTGCATGTGTGTATAAAACGGGAAGGTGTGGTGTAGATGGTCTGTCTAAGAAAAAACTTTTCCCAAAAAAGGTCCTACTTGTTAGAAACCCATAAATCTATAAAGAAACTTGGTGCAATGACACCGAAAATATAGTGAAGAGACTCTCATTTAGAAATCCCATAGGGACAGCAGACAGCATTCAAAGAACTGAATTATGTGTTGGAAAATGTTTACTGCTAGTTATGGTAGCATCTTGTAATTAGGATTTATTTTCAACTGCTGTGAACTTTTGACTCCCCTCATGCTGAAAGCACATACTGTAGACATCCCTCTGGAAATAGATTTGTTTACCCAGTGAAATCATTCAACCATTATCTGTTCATGTTTATTTTTTTCCCCCTCTTGAACCATTTTGCAAAGAATGAACCAAAAATATGGTCTGGTGTATCAGCTAAAGCCCTGAAGATGATGAACCCTCTCACCCCCTCAGGAATATTGTTCATGCCCACAGTCAGCTGCGCTCACACAAGTGTGACGCATTCGCACCGTGCTGCACAGACAGGCAATACTGTAGGCCGCCTATGAAGCGGGGAGAAAAGTGGGTCAGGGTACGCTCCCAGTCAAAAAGAGTATGCAGCACCGTGCAGGGTGATGTCGCTGATGGTGAAGGCTCACGATGGGTGTGTGTGTGCGTGTGTGTGTCCTCAGGTCGCTCCGGCTCTGGAGGAGCGTGCCCACGTTCTGCGCCTGTCCCTGGAGAAGATGCGCTTCATCGACGACCCAGAGGCCTTCCTGCGCCGCTCCGTGCTCATCAACAACCTCCTGCGCCGCATCCGCACTGAGATCCTGCTGCAGAGCGAGTGGTGCCTGCCTCCGGGGCCCGCCCCAGCCGCAGCCGCAGCCGCTGCCTGCATCCCCCCGCCGACCCCGGCCCAGGTGGGGCCCAACCACCCGAGCCCCCAGTCCTTGCGACCCTGCTTCGCCGCCCCGGGGCCCTACCGCAAGCGCTTTCGGCTGGTGCGGGGCGAGGCGCCCGAGTGCATCCCGGCCTGCTGCTGCTTCTACGCGGCCGGACGCTACCTCCACTTCCCCTTCTCTGTTTACGAGGGCACCGCCCCTCACCCATCCTCATCATCATCTTCTTCGTCCTCTTCGTCATCATCCTCGTCCTCTCCCACAGCTTTCCCTCAGCTGCTTCAAGCGGACGACGGCGAGGGGGACGCGGAGCCCGACTCTCTCTGCCCAGGGCTGGACCTCACGGAGGCGACCGCTGCCGCCCGGGCGCTGGACTCCAAAGAGCCGCGGGGCAGACTGAGGGAGCGGACGGGAGCCTGGGAAGGCGAACGGGGACACGGCAGAGCGAGCGAGGACAGGCCGCGAGAGAGGGAGAGAGGGAGGGAGCGCGACAGAGAGAGGGAGAGAGAAAGAGAGAGGGGAGGAGCGGAGGTGTCGTCAGGTGTAGCAGGGGGCCACTCTCGCTGGAGCGCGGATGCCATGGAGACGGGGTTGCACGGGGCGTTGGCATGGAGCCAGGCAACACGGAAATAGCGGTGGAGCCATCGCCGGGGGAAACAGAGCGGAAAAGGCGAGGCTGCAGCAGCAGGTGTTGGGCAGAGGCTGAATGTTGTCGCAGAGATTTGCACCAAGCATCAGGGGACACGTTTGGACGGGGCCCGTTCTGCTCATCTGATGAGCAGGGCGACTGACCATTAAATTCACTCAGAGCACTCAGTGCCCACTGGTCTAGCCTGAGTAGCATTGCAGGGGTCCAAACTACAGCTCTGCAGGGCTTGATCAGGTCTTCTCTGTTTAAAATACAGTTGCCATAGTTTATCTTTTCACAGTTCATCTGATTGCAACCCTGGCTTAAAAGTGAGGGACAGAAGAGTTTTATGTGAGCACAAGGTGCAGTTTTTTTTGGCAGAGTTAAAAAAAAAAAAAGAGTGCAACAGAGAACAAGAGAAGCATGAAGACCCCGTTTCTGTTCAGAAACTACCGTAAGGTGCCTTATTTTTTTTTTATTTGGAGATGTTAATAGAGTTTGTGCTTGTATTTGTGACTAAGTATCTTGACTTTCAAGAAACTACATCATGATCACCTCTGGGGACAATGACAAAGTTTTAGTTGAGGTCTGCTAACACAAAAGAAATATGGAACACAACAATAAACCACCAGGAAAATCACATGTTGTTACATTGATTAACTCATTTTCAAAAAAGCAGTTTGTTCCATACAACAAGCCTCCTAAATATTTCATATAGTTGGGGGACATATCAGGTCTGTCTGAAAAGGTATTAAACTACAAGTATATACTATAGACAGAAATAAACTAATTTGGTCGCAAAAATCACCTAAGCTTCATTCCTAAGCTCAGCCAACTGTTGTCATTAAAGAAAAAGCAGACCCTTCTCTGACTTGAAGAGATATTGTATCTCTCTAAGATACCTGCACTCTGACAAGGTACAAATGAAAGTACCCTCACTTCAAAGTTTGCTTTTTTTGGATGTTTGTTATTTGTGCATTTCCCTTTGATTCCGTTTTTCTTTGATTACGGAAAGCTTTCCAGGAGCATCGGCAGAAACATCTTAAGAGCAATACAACAGTGTCATGATTGGAGACAGGGAAATAAAAGCCTATCTGTTTGCATTTTGTTACAAAGAGCATTGTTCTGAAATGTCCACCTACTTTGTTCAGTAATTTTTATGTGATGGTTTTTGTGACTGTAACAATGAATAAAGGAATGTTCAAAAGACCAAATTCCAAACCAACTCCTGCTTATTAAAGGGATACGTCTTTTTTTCTCACAATGTTGTAGGTTCGCATGTCATGGCTGAAATCTTAAAAAGGAATCTGCCGTCCCTGAAATATGTAGGCCAAAATGTAGTGGCATGCTGTGGTTTGTCATTGAGAAACTTTGCTGTTGTGTCTTTGTTGTGACCTTCCTTTGGACACTGCTATCTACTGCCACAAATAGACACAGGCACATAGGTGGGTAGGAAGGTTACTACCAATTCAGCAAAGGCATTCTGCAAACTCCATCTTTTCATCACCTCAGACTGGATGAAGGTGAACTTGGTAGATGATAATAGTGTAGTGATCTTCAATCATACATATTTTGATTTAACTATTAGCTTAGCTGTAGAGCACGTATTAAGTGCATCCGTATGGGATGCTCATGATGCCATGAGATGCCTGGGTAAGCCTCCTAATGCTCCTTGAGATCATGCAGCGGCCGTGGAGGCAGAAAATAAAGCACTGGAGGAATTAGTAGCATTACGTAATGCTAGCAGCACTCTCTGGAGTGGCACAGAGGAGCCACTTATTTTTCATCCCTCCCTCTACACACTTACTCCCCCCACTCTCTTTCTCTCTCTCTCTGGCTCTCAGTCCTCTCTTCATCAATCCTGCACTGTTTTTGCACTCTCTCCACACACACACACACACACACACACACACACACTCAGAGACCACACTCAACTCTCATTCTCTCTCCGTCTCACACACAGAGACACACCTAATGCGCTCTCTCTCTCTCTCTTTCTCTATCGCTCTCTATTTCTCCCTCGCTCTCTCCTTGTTATCTATCTACTGTATTTCTCCCCTCATTATTCCAACACCACCAGTGCCACTTGTCCTCGCCCCCTCCACCTGCGTGGGGCTGCCCCCTCCCCAGCTGCCTCCCCGTGCTAAAGAAGGCTCAGCGGCCGCACTCCAGCATGCAGTGTCGATTAATCTTCCTGACACACAGGCAGTCACCTCCACACTTCCTTCCCCTGTCATCTCTATTATCTCTATGGAAACAATATTTACTGGCTGCGGCGGGCCAGGCTCCCCGGAGGGCAAGAGCGACGCGGTGAGCCACGCCTGTTAAAAGCCTTCGCCTTCAGACCCTGAGTCGCAGTACGGAGGGGGGGGGGAGGACTATTACTACGGCAGAAAAAGGGCACGCATGGGGATACACACACACACACACACACACACAAACAACCTCTTCACACACACACACACACATACAACCTCTTTCTCACGTAGACACACGTGCGCGCACACACGCACACACACACACACACACACACAGAAGAACCAAAGACAGCAGCTCATTTCTCATTTCTAAGCGTTCCTGTTTTTGTTGTTGTTTTTCTCCTGTCTGGTCCAGCGATGTGGAGGCTCATCATGATATGGCTGGAAGGCAAGGGATTCGCACGCCGCTCTGCTCATCCATACAGATTTGTTGCTGTCAGCCTCGAGTGGTTTGCTCCCCTCCTCCCCTTTACCCAACCCCTCCCGCCCTGCTTCCATGCCGTCTTTGCCACTCCGGCATCACCCTCTGCTGCTATGAGCTGTAACTCCACGCCTCTGTGACTCCCGACACCGTGCAGATAATAGCCTCTGTGCTCGGCTCTCTGCCGCCAGGGGGCTGTGCCGGAGCAACGCACGGGAGGGAAAACATTCGGTGCAATTTAACCTTGAGTGCTCCGGCCTCTGCACAGCAACAACTCACACGCTATTGACTTCACGCATTCCTCGTGGCCGCGGTTCAGCACACGAGAAGACGGAGGAGCTTCTGGTGAAAAAGAGAGGAGGGGAGAGTAGGGGAGGGGAGGTGAGGGAGTGTTTGTAATTGTCATTCCGATTCATCACCGAACCCAAAGCAACCCCAAGGGCTTGTTGTCACCGCGGCAAGGAAGGTGCGCAGGGCAGAGAAGCAAAGCGAAAACAGAGCTCACGTGCAGTGCATTGTAATGTAACCGTTTACATGTGGTTTATGTAAAATAGAGAGTTTGTCTGGCATGCTAAACCACTGTGGCCAGTCTTTATCTGTTCCAGGAGGCATCCCCTGTAAAAGGAACAGGATCTGCATCAGATGGGGATGCGAGATAATCACACAATATGCTGATAAACAGATTATGTAGTGATATTATCCACCATGGGGGTTCAGAAAAACAGACCCTGTGTGTGTGTGGGTGTGTGTGAATGTAGCAATGCATTGAGAAGATGGAGGAATGCATCTGTGTGCATATGTGTTTCTGGGGGATTTTTTTTTTTGTTCGAAGCAGCGGGAGGTAAAATTGGAAGAGAGAGAGCATCATGACAGTGTCCCATTTTGATAGATGGTAGAAAAAGTCCTCTGCACACCCTCTCTCTCCCTCCCTCCCTGCCTGTGTCTCTACCTCTCCCTCTCCCTTCTATCTCTCTTTATCTCCCCATGTCCTCTCCCCGCGCCACCCACCTCCCCCAACCCCCTAGCAGCCCTGAGGCACAGGGACCCACCGTCTGCAACTCACACAAGCCAGACCGCGGCGAGGGGAGCTGTCATTCGTCAACGCGGAACTTTGGCAGCTCCACGTTGCCATGGGAACTGTCTGTTGCCGAGGAATGGTTTTGCATCACAAGGCCCCTCAAATTGGTTCCAAAGCCACGCAGGTCTGTGCTCCACGCCTCCCTGCTCCAGCCCCCTTTACCAGCTCACCTCCAACTGAGAAGCCCTGCTGCACACAACCACGTTTGATTTACACACACCACTCCCAGTCATCTCACCCACATCAGTTATTCATCACATCTCTCTGCCATACTCACATTGCCTTTTCTGTCGATAAACAAACACACCATGCAAGGAGGAACTGGCTCTTGAAACGAACAGTGACCTTGAATTGCTATAATTGAGATGTTGATTTGATTTGCCTTGAGAATTGCAGTTTAATGCTGTCTTGTGCACAAGGGTAAATAGGTGGGTTTATAGACATGGATGCTCCTCAACTAAGTGTATAAAAACCCCATACATACCTATAAATTCAGTCCTGCTCAGTATTTTAGACTTGTACACGATTGCACACACTGCAAAGCATACAGGCATCCTCTGCACTTCTGGCATTTGTTTCACATAAATGTGATGGTCTGACTTGGCTGGTATGTTTATATCAGGTCATTTGAGGTAATTTGGTGAAGAATATAACGTGAAATATGAAAGGTAATTTGATGAAGTACTGTATATAACGTGAAGTTTGAAACATTAAGTTAGGGTTATTGACTAGTCAAGCAAGTATAGGAAAATTTAGCTTTCAACATTTTGAAAGGTTCACAAAGCATGTAATAACTGAAAAAAAAATCTATGGTTGCTTACAAAGGGCCATCAAGATGGAGGACAGCATTGTCTGGCTGGAGTCCTGATTACAAAAACAGCAGCTAATAAACATACCTTTGCCATGGAAGTCTCCTTGTACAGAGTTGACCGCACAAACCATTTTCTTCTAGGAGTGCTATGTTACCTGTAATTAAAATATTATGACTTTTCAGGCTATAAATAGATCAACTGATTTATTCTAAAAGACGGTATTTTATAGCTTTTTCCTACTAAAATAACTTGCTAGGTACGCTTGTTCTTTACAATCGCCATAGACAGGGATTAACAAGAGGGGAGAGGGAACTTCTTGTTTAACGTCTATGTGAAGCCATTTAACACCATCCACAACCCAAGAGTGTCTTATCGGTGAGCTGATTTTGAGAAATTGGTTGCTATGATTGCTACTTATCTAGCTAGCGAGCAAAACCTTCAACCTTCAAATGTTTAAATGGTGGGTTTTCATTTGCATGAAATGATAACTAGTTATCTAGCTGACGTTACAGTCTCCTCAATTTAACTAATACAATACAAAATAAACAATTAAGGTAGAAAAGGTAGAAATCTTCAGGGTGCCTGGGCAGCTTTGTTGCTTTTCCCCCAAATACTTAAGTTTAACTTAGCTTAGCAGCTAATTAGTTCATAGTAACACACCCTAGCTGCCAACTGTTAAGATGGTTCCCTAAGGTAGAGATTGCTGGCAACTGTTGTATAAACTATCCTAGCGAGAATAAACGTGTCCACCATTCCTGCCCTATCAGTGTTTCTTTCTGAACCAGGGACTGGGTGCACCAGTGTGCCCAGGGAGAACAAGGCAGCAGCCATGCTGGGAGCTCAGATCCAGCTGCCGATGTCACCACTGTCGTTTCGATCGGGAGCTGACACCAGCGCAGCAGGACCAGCTCAGCGAGCAGTGATGAAGCTTCCCTGCTACAATGGAGTGGGCCGGCTCGAGACCTCTTATCCAGGTCTAGCTGGCAGCCAAGGTTCAGAGCCTGGTCGGCAGAGAAGATGGGAGCCAAGGTCACTCTCGCTTTCAAAGGAAAAGCGCTGCAGGTCCTCACCATTCTTCAAGCAGCAGAGTGGGTCAGCTGGGCAGCCATTGGGGCCAGAGCGTGAAGGAGAGCCTGGGCACCAATGCCGCTGATCTTCGCCTGTATGCCCGGCAAGGCTACCCTACCTTCAACAACAGCAAGCAGGAAGAGCTCGCGCTGCAGCCTTTTTGCAGCCAGAGCGACTCCGGGAGCACATTTGTCTCAGTCAACCTGGGTCCCTGGCAGCAACCTTGGCTGAGGCTGAGGCTGCAGTCTCCTGGCGTAAAGCATGAGGTGTGCCAAGCCTACCTGGGGTAAAGCGAGGAAGAGGAAGCGACTGAACAAGCCAGCGATATTGCTCCCCAGTGACCGAAGAGCAACGGGGCAATCCACTGGAGGATGTTATTGCTGTGGGGAACCAGGGCACTGCAACAGCACCAGCGCCTCTTCCTCCCACACATACGAACAGCTGCGGCTCGGTCCGGCTAGTCGAGCGCATGGACTTTTATGTAGACTGCCAGACCCTGCCCCTGCCCCTGCCCCTGCCCCTGACCCTGCCGGACCCTGATGGACACAGCATCCACCATCAACCTGGTCCATCCTGGAACAAGTGAGCTGAGACCACGGGGATGGAAAGCAACCATGTTTCACCTAGCTACAGTCACAGTAGAGCAAGCACAGATGTAGGGGAAGGGGACACTGCAGGTGATGTTTGCCTGTGAAGTGGTGCACCATCCTTTCTGGCTGGCCAAAATCCAGGACACATGCATCATTGGCCAGCTAAGGGGCCACAGCGGATGTGTCCAGAGCCAAGCTACTTCTGGGCACTGAAGCCGTGGCACTACATGCCACTGGTGGAGAATAACCGTCAGCTCAGAGGCTTGCCACACCACCACCGCTGACCAAAGGGGCTATCATGTCAACACGCACTGGCCCAATTTGTGGGCACTTGAATCAGTGATCATAAAATGTAAATTGCCATTGGTTAGATCGCAGTGCATACTGCATCAACACTGGCAGACCCCTGGAGGCCATTGTGATGTCCTGCAGCTCCTGGTGCCTCGGCGACGGTGTTCCAGAGTCCTTCAACTGATCCACGGCTCTTCATCGGTTTCAGTCCCACTTCTACTGGCTGGGGTGTCATCAGGACGTGGAGCTCTACGTCCATCGATGCGACTCCTGCAGGGCTCACAGTGGGCCAACCCGGTGCTCGCACACTGCACTGGTGGGGGCGTGGACATCCTGGGCCCCTTTTCCACCAACGGCCAGGAGAATAGCCACATCCTTGTGGCCATGAACTATTTCTCCAAGTGGCCAAACGCGTATGTGGTTCCTGACCAGAGTGCTTCCACCACTGCTGAGTGCCTGGTCCCCTAGATGTTCTGCCATTCAGCCAGAGGAGCTGCACAGTGACTAGGGGCGGAACTTCAAAGCTGGTGTGTTCAGTGATGTCTTCTGGCAGCTGGGTGTTAAAAAAGAATCGTACTACACCGCTGCATCCCCAGAGTGATGGACTAGTGTAACCTTTTAAATACTCTCTTGCCACCTAGCTCGCCATTTTGACCAGCTATCGGCAGTGGGATTGGGTCTTGCATCTGCCCCTGGTCCTGTGGGCGTACTGGATGGCAGCTCAGGAGTCTACAATGTGCACCCCCGCAGACTTCATGCTCGGACACAAGTTCCAGACTGCTGTGGATTCAGTGCTCAGGATGCGTCCAGAACCAGAGGTAAGGGGTATGCCTGGCTTGGACTATTTCTACAACTTGCGTGAACGGTTGAAGGAGTTGCACAAGCTGCCTAGGAAAGCTCTGGCTGATGCTGGGGCTCGACAGAAGCGGGATTACAAAACCCGCTGCTAGGGAAAGGACTTTGCTCTGACAGGTCTACACAGGTATGGCTTTTCTGTCCTAAGCGTAAAAATGGGGTTTCGCCTCAACTAACAAGCCAATTGGTCGGTCCATGTACTGTTATTGAAAGACTGTCAGACGTGTACAGGGTGCAGCTAGTCAAATGGAACAGGGTGCTGGTACGCCACTGAGACCAGCTTGCACCTTACCCGCCCTTGCCTTGTCCGGAAGTGGACAGAGACTTAGGTTTCGCCTCCTACCCGGGCTCCGTCGCTCCAAGCCACCAAGGCTCCGCAGGGGCTTTCTTACGGTACTTTATTTTTGAGTGCTTGGGTTGTTGGGGACAACTGACTCACTAGGTGGCGGCTGTGCAATGGGTAGTGGAGCTTTCGTGTACATAATTAAATAGAATTGGTTCCCATCATGACTGTACTCTGTGGTAATGCTGTGCATGTGTGTTAGCCCCTGTGTTAGTTACCTGTGCACTGTCAGTTTCTTTGTTATGTTGAGAATTCGTAGTAGCTCGCTAAGCGGTTTAGCGAGCTAATTTCCAGGCTAAGATAAAAAAAGCCCCTCTTTTTGGTTCGTGGAAGCAACTTTCGATAAATCACCATAGTAACATATCAATTACCACTAACCTGCTCCAGCCCAGGCTAACTTAAGTGTAGCTGGATAAGCTTGCCACACCCCCGGAAAAAGGAGGGATCCCATTGACCAAGGACTGATATTAGATAGTTAGATTAAGTAGGGAGAGAGTTCTTTGCGATCGCCAAGATCCATTATTCCATTATGATGAGTTCTTGTATGAGCGCTACCGATTCAGCCGACAAGGAATAATTAATTTACAAGACCTTCTCGAGTCATTTATTGCAAACACCACAGTCGAACATTGACTGTCTTGCGCTTTTTTGCGAGTGGTACATTTTTGTAGTGTCGGTGATGCGGAGAACAAAGCACTCATAATTATATGAGTGTTATTAGTACACCATAGCATATCATTATTGTAGAAAATGATTAAGGTGGACTCATGATAAGAATAGAGAAAAATACAGACAATTTATTTTCACTGTTTCAATTTATTGCATTTGTTATTCATACATTTAGTCATTTAACAGACGCTTTTATTCAAAGCGACTTACAAGGAAATGTAAAACTACATCGAAGAAGGAGGTGAGGGAATTCGAACTAGCAACCTTGCAGATTCGAACCGATAGAGGAATCCTCTGTACCAGTTGACACTTGCCGTCTTGCAGGTATTCATACATAGATATCACCCTATAAACATCCCAACACACCTTGCTCTCACAGCGGCGGCGGTGTTGAATTTTGCCATGATTATGGTCTTGTATTCTTCATAAGCGTTCATGTTCAGCTCCTGCTTGCCAGCGGAGAAAAAAGAGCCCTTTTCTTTGAGTTTAGAACCATTATACCGTTAGAAAATCATGGTTTTGGTGATCGACCTTTCCTGCCTTTTGAAGTAGGACGTGCACGCGCAAATGCCATGATAAGTTTAGCCTGGTTGAAATTAACCACATGATTTGGATGCGGATCAGCCGTTAACGAACCGATATTTGCTGTTCTTAATTAGCTCGCTAATCTTAACGGGCTAAAAGGCCAATTGATTAACTTAGCTTCAACCCTACGACAAACGGGCCCCTCTCCTTCTGTCTCAGTGTTACCTGCTGAATGTGCGTCAAAATAAAAGGCTCAAGGCCAACGAAATCAAACGACTTCTTTAAAAAAGAACCCAGCTCTGACAATACAGTCAGGTGGGAATACACAACATCATTGACCCTTCTGTTATGGAAGACTGAGTGGGAATAAAATTTGTAATCTATCTCGTGTTGTTTTTACCAGATACATTACATGAATGGGTTTTGTATGTGAAAGAGCCTTTATTCGCAGAAAGTCAGCATTGTTGTGTTGTTCAGAAAAGTTTCTGTTGCCATTACATCATGCTGTCAGCATGTCTAGGTTCATGTCAAGGTCAGCTCATGAACAAACTTTTGTACAGATTTTTATTGGGTCAAGTTAGAGAGGAATGTCATCTGTGGCCTATCTGAGTGGAAGAATGCCTAGTGATAATGTAGCCAACCACAGTAAGGTAATAATAAGGATTTTTCTCAATCAATCCATACACACAAAAACAATATGCAGCTTGTCAACAGATTCAGTGTCCAAACTCAACAATGACAACAGAACAGTACGGATTTAAGAAGATGGACATAGAGCACCTATACAATATATACGATATTGAGTCTTACTTTGCATTAAAGCGCCAGTTATAGTCTGAGGGTACAATGGGATTTTAGACCCAGTCAGTCAATACTATTGACAATTCAATGTTTTAGTTATCTCTAATGAGCCAATTATTTATTTGATTAATTATGGAATACAATGATAATAGTTAAATAATTTGAGCAATTATTTTCATATTTTCAAAATGGTTAGACAGGGATAATTATATATTAGATATACGTATGTTGAAAATGTGCCTTGTGGTTAATTATTCCTGTTTGTTTCTAGACACCAAATCATAATTAAAACTTAAATGGGGTTTGTTTATTAGCTGATTTACTGTGTTGTCCTTGAATGTCCTTGTTAAGTGTATGTTATGCTTTTTATCTCTAAGTTGTCACAATTTTCACCTCTCTCCACTTCTATGTATATAATAATAAGTCTGTTATACTATATGGTGAAGTTGTTATACTGTATACATCTTCATTGGCAAAATACATCAGTTCTGCTCACATAACCCTTTCTTCTGTGATGTGTAAATAAGACCTCAGAGAGGACTGTTCTAAGAAACCACTTAACAAGTAAAGGGTGTGTATAAGCATGCATGTGAGTGTGTGTTGAGTGTGGCTTGGTGTTTTTGTGAGGGCAGGGCATTGTTTATAATCTGCCCTTCGTGCTCTCAGCAGTTTACACAGAGGAGGGGAGCCACAGCCATCACAAGTGAGATACCTCTACCTTTAGCCATGTTCTCTGTTATGTCATGGTATTCTAAAATGTTTTTGTAGTTCTCAACTCAAAAGCCATAATGGGGAAAGCATGGATGTTGCAACAAAATGATGTGTGAGTAAATAAATAATGTATTAACATTGTTTATTTCTGGCAGGACGGATGACACCTGTCTCTAACTTTGGGACCAAAAACACCTGCATCAGGGGAGCTTGCCTATCAGTGAGGACCAAGTCAAACATCATGAATGAAATGTAAGTTATTCTGCAAATATCCCATGATTGGAGCTTTTTAAGGTAGCAGTGCCGTCATGGTATAAGAAAGAGAACATTTTTGCCAGTGGGGGAACCGTTTAAAAAAAAAAATGTGAATCAGGCATACACATGCACATACAAAAATATTTCATTGAAATTGATTTCATTGAGTACATTACATCCAAAAAGTGAAGTATTATAAGAAGAAATTACAGTATGTCCTGCCCGAGAGCATGAGATTCATGGTAAAGCAGCCACAGCGACCACCAAAATTAGTTTTTCCCGAATGGTAATCTTATCTAGGTAACAGAGGAAAGGTCCGCACCCTGGCATTGCTCAGACACTTGGAAAGGAAATCAACTGAAGTGTAAGCAACAGCCACAAATTGTAGTATGGGAATAGGGGTAAAGCCTGATCTATGGTCGTCCGTTTCAGCAGATACGCAGACACGCAGAGCCCTTTGAGCCATTGAGAACCATCACAGGCAACAGGTCAGAGAAATGTTATTATCATACAGAACAAAGGGTTGCAAGACCAGTTTGCAGTCAAAGCCTGGTTAATTTACATGAAGAGCCTGGGAGGTGACGTAAACATTATATATGGCTAGAGTTTGAGATGCTTGTGGGTCAGACCTACACCGCTAAATCAGGAGTATGTTCCATGTCCTTCGTTTCCCCTCTTTACTGGAGGCTAAAGGCTTAAAGGCTAATTGCTGCATCAACCACGAGAAACATCCCTTTTTCTTACATTATTTAATCTTTAACTATGGTGTTGACCTTTGGCAACAAGCACAGAAAAAAATTCTTTGTTGATTTATGGACATCCACATTCTAAGAACAGATTAGGGGGTTGCATAAATTTTTTTTAAATGGCTAATGAAGACAGGCCACTTTATGTTATTGTTATTTTCACCTTTCTACCCTTAGTATTCATGCCTGTATTTTGACTGCTGAACTGGGGCAGTCTTGTTTTGATAAACAGTCTCAACATGAAAGATGTCCTCAATATCGGAATTCCCCTGGGGCAGCAATTGAAAAACACAACAACAAGGACAAAGACCTTACTGAAGGTCTGACTAGAGGAGATACAGAATCCATAATTAATATGTTACACATTTCCTAAGAGGTTTTCATCAACAATCCAGGCTACTCTATTGATGTGTATTAGGTTGTCATTAAAAAATAAAATTCCATTCCCACAGGAGTTTTTAGAGGGGCCAATATTGTGAGTCTGGAATTAGTTTGAGTTTTGTAATATGTGTTGCAATTCCTCATACCAATTCACAAGAGAAACTACATTCCATGGGCTGTTAAACAAAACTATTGAGCTTATTCATTTTACGAAATTACCTGACTGCTTACACATGACTGTTCATACACATCAGAACAGGCATTTCTTCACATGGTTATAACTAGTAGGCTAGTCTGTATTAAAGTATTGGCAGTTCATGGACCATGTTACCACTCAACAAAGGTAGGCCCAAATAGTTTATCATTGGTTGCAAATGGGGGGGCACACAGTTATGACGCTATCATAAAACGTCGTAGGGTGCGCTGAAATGTTATTTAAACATATTGGTGGATACTTTGAAAACATCACCATATGAAATCAATAGGTAGTGTAATAGTATAATGAATCAGTTTCAGTAATCTGTAACTCATTCTTTGAAATGTATCTGTGCTGCGTTCGTTTTTATTCAAATGTAGAGTAGGCTATACACACATTGTAGCAGGTATATGTAGCATTTAAATGAATTTTGCCCTCCTTTCTTTTTTAAGAAAATTGTCTATTACCCTGTCACACCAACTGGGATTCTTCTCCAGAGACTTGACCAGCTTCCTCTCAATGGCCAGCCCATTGAGTTGCGGCTGTATGACCTCACTCGTTCTTAGTAGGAGAAGCTCCTCCCTACACCTGCTGATGTAGCTCCAATTATTGCAGCTAAAGACACCAGCATGTAAAGCTGATGCATTGCTTTATCCAACTCCATGTCTTTAAAAAAAAACACTAAGAAATCACAAAGCTTTCCCTTGTTGCCCTGAAGGTCATGATCTGAATATAGGACTTGGAGCTCAGATTTCAGTCTCCCTGCATCAAAGAAATGGCCATTACTTTTGAGCCAGTCTAAGATGGACATTTATAGATTTCTGTGACGCTCTTTGGCGTCCTGCAAATGTGACCGACACCGGCGCTTTTGCCTAAATTCATTTCGAGGATCTGATGTGAAATTTGCCATTTTTGCATACACAGCTTTTAAAAGCCTCCTCTGATTGCAGTGTTGCAATAGAGAATATCCACAGCCCTCTGCTGCACAAATACCACATCAGTCTTTGAGAAGAGTGTGTCCTCCTCTACTATGGTCTCATCCTCTAAAATCCTTTCAAAAGTCTGCAGGAGTCCATCATAGTTGTTGGCCACAGTACTTACCGTGAACATACTCCAAACTCAAGAAAGGCCATCCTCTAAGTGGATTTAGCAAAAAAGGAGGCAAACCCGGAGATTTTAGCAAAAAAACTCTGGATTCAGGTAAGCATTTTGCTCACTGGGATAACACCAGGTTAAATATGTGTGCATAACAGTGCACAAACATTGCATTTTGGGCAGATCCTACTTTTGCCTGAAGTCCATTCAGAGAGGAAGCCATGACAGCAGCCCCATCATACATTGTCAAGTTCTCAGGTGTTTTTGTCTACTCTCTGGCCCAACTTGAAAACGGCCTGGTGCATTAATCCCAAAAGACGTACGGGACAACTCGTTCCAACTCAGAATGATTTTTCTTTTTCTTTGTTCGTTTGGTCTGGTTGGCTCATTTAGGTTGAAAACCTTAAAAACACAAAAAGCACAAGTTATACAAAAAAATTCAAATACATTTCAAACAATTTCAGTACCAAGTACCAAGGCTTACAACAGTTGGAATTGCTGCAACAATCCCAACTAATGACAGAGTGACTGTTTAATGACTGCAAATAGTATGCAGCATAGGTGTTTAAGAAAAGCACTTCAAACATCATTGTTCAATTTATAATCAACAAAATATACTCAAACAAAAAGCCAAACTCACTTGCATGCAGCAAGCTGATAAGCATGCTGCCTGTATGCTGTGTGCTGCTTGGTTAGTATCATTACACAAATCAATCAACTTACACAACCATCAATGATTATAACAGCACTTTCAACAGCAAATAATCATCGCAATAAAACCCAATAAGTTACTGTACCAGTGGCTTCTTTGGTTGCACCACGAGTAGATCCTTTTCGTGTGTGTCTCTCTCTGCTGAAATGTTTGCTGGAGTGTTTACTGAGAGACCTCCTTTCCTTCTCAGGTGTTCCCACTTAAAATAATGAGCAGGCTGCACTGACCTGCTAGTGGTGCATTGTGGGACTTGCAGTTGTTTAAGCACAGTCAACCGAAATGTTCATTTCACCTCAACATACATCACACAGCTTTTTTTTTCTTTGTAACAGTAGCCCTGGCCTGCATGTGTTTATTTAAAACAGCAAAGACAGACTGGGCATCTCACCCTCCTGAGACATTAAAAAAATCCGATCCAAACCCTCATGAATTTGGCCTGCAGTATCTACATACTGAATGATCACAGACAGTTGTACATGACATGACATGTCAGTTGTCTCATCTACGTGCAGTGCAAAAAAGGGAGCAGTTTGAACGTCGTCTTTCATTTCATCAAGAACAGTGGCTGTAATGGCAGAAATTAAATAATTCTGAATGGAATGGGACATGAAACGGAAAACGCAGGAGATGACTGGAAGTGAGTGGCTAAGACATCATCATATTTGCCTAACATTTCAGTGGATTCTCTCTGATTCCCCTTGTTAGTAGATTCCCTACCTTCATGAAAGCCAGCTCTTGAGGTGACTCTGTTGCTCTTCCTCTAGATCCTCTGCCTCTTGTACCCTTTGAACCTGCACACTCTCCTCCTCCTCTCTCTGCCATTCTTCCTCTAGCTCGTCCTCCCCCTCCATTATTATTTCATGCTATATTTATAATATATATTGTATGCTGTTGACTGATGATAAAAATGTGCAGAAAACACAAATACCATAAATTATTAACACTGACCAAATTAATTATAGTCATCGTGTTCATTTTACTGAAAAGGAAAGGATAATTTCAGTGGTATCCACTGTAAATAACAATATCACGTAAGTTACAAACTATAAAGGAAAGAAGAAACTGTCGTGCTAGACTGCCGCCTTTTCCAACTCCTTTCCGACTGAGACTGGCAGTTCCAATGACTAGGCTATATAGCGGGTTGGGCCATAGACATATATACCTATGGGTTGAGCTATAGGATACCTCGGTCGATGGGCAGTTCACGTTTACCATCTGGTCAGCCGAGGTCAGCCTAAAGTCGAACTCGAACTCGAACGCAGACATACCATGTGACGCTGCTGGAGGGGACGTAAATGATGACGTGGTAATGTTGCGACGGAACTATTGTACACAATAGCTGCAGAGGAGCTAAAGTACACAGCAAATTCAGAAAGCAAAACCACACAAAAATAGGGCAGAAATGGGAGCCAACTGGAACAACCACGAAATAATAGAACTCTTGTCTGCTCGTGCCGAAGACGAAATTGTTCGTCAGATATCTGGTACTGTCCGCGATGCTGTGGTTTATGACAGGATGACACTCATGCTCCGCGAAAGAGGCGTCTACAGAAGCAAATCGCAGATCATCAGCAAACTAAAATCACTTCGAAGACAATACCATCATTACCGGGAAAGTGACAGTGGGCGACAAAGTTGGATGTATTTTGACATCTGCCAAACTATTTGGGGAAATAGCCGCTCAGCAAGTCCCGCAGCTGTGGATAGCAACTTGGAGCCCGAATGTGACCTAGAACGAACGGTAGAACCAGAAAGCAAAACCACACAAAAACATCGGACAGAAATAGGAGCAAACTGGAACAGCCACGAAATAATAGAACTGTTGTCTGCTCGTGCTGAAGACGAAATTGTTAGTCAGATATCGGGTACTGTTCGCGATGCTGTGGTTTACGACAGGATTACACACATGCTCCGCGAAAGAGGCGTCTACAGAAGTAAATCACAGATAATCAACAAACTAAAATCACTTCGAAAACAATACTATCATTACCGGGAAAGTGACAGTGGGCAACAAAGTTGGATGTACTTCGACGTCTGTCAAACTATTTGGGGAAACAGCCACTCAGCAAGTCCCGCAGGTGTGAAGCTGGAGAGCAGTTTCGAAGCCGACTCCGACTTGGAACGAACGGTAGATCCAGAAAGCAAAACCACACAACAACATCGGACAGAAATAGGAGCAAACTGGAACAATAACGAAATAATAGAACTGTTGTCTGCTCGTGCGGAGGACGAAATTGTTAGTCAGATATCTGGTACTGTTCGTGATGCTGTGGTTTACGACAGGATAGCAGACATTCTCCGCGAAAAAAGCGTTCACAGAAGCAAATCGCAGATCATCAGCAAACTAAAAGCACTTCAAAAACAATATTATCATTACCGGAAAAGTGACAGTGGGCGACAAAGTTGGATGTATTACGACGTCTGTCACACTATTTGGGGGGATAGTCGCTCAGCAAGTCCCACGGAATTGGAGAGCAGGTTGGAGCCCGACTCTGACCCAGAAGGGACGACAGATTCTGAAAGCAAACCCTCACAGAAACATCGGACAGAATGGAACAGCCACGAAATAATAGAACTACTGTCTGTACGTTCCGAAGACGAAATTGTAAGTCAGATTTCTGGTACTGTTCGTGATGCTCTGGTTTACGAAAGGATTTCACATATGCTCCGCGAAAGAGGCGTCCATAGGAGCAAATCGCAGATCATCGGCAAACTAAAATCACTTCGAAAACAATACAATGACTACCGGAAAAGTGATAGTGGACAAAGATGGATGTATTTCGACATCTGCCAAAGTATTTGGGGGGAACGCCGCTCAGCAAGTCCTGCAGCCCTCGAGAGCAGCTTGGAGCCCGACTCTGACCTGGAAGGAACGGCAAATTTAGAAAGCAAAAAAAGACGAAAACATCAAATAGAAACGGCTACAAATTGGAGCTACAGTGAAACAAAAGAACTGCTGTCTGCTCGCGCCAAAGACGACATTGTTTGTCAGATATCTGGTACCGCTAGAGATGCTTTGGTGTATGACAGGATTTCAGACATTCTTCGCGAAAGTGGTATCCATAGAAGCAAATCGCAGATTATTGACAAACTGAAAACATTGAGAGCAAAATACTTGCAGGTTAACGATCACTATCGGAAAACTGGTAGTGGGCGACAATGGTTGTATTTCGACATCTGCCAGTCTATTTGGGGGGACAGCCGCTCAGCAAGTCCCGCACATCTGTTGAAACCCGACCCTGACTCTGAGGAGGCCACGAGCGACACAATGGACGGCGAGGGCAGCGGTAGCGTTCAGCTTGCTCCAAACTTGTTTTCAGAAGCGCTTAGGTTAGTATTTGATTGGTTTAACAGTAACGCTAACATTCAAGAGAAACGAACTGGGTATTTGTCACCATTGTCGAACAGTGGGCATCTGCCAATCTGCCTTTTCATACGTTGACTTTAAGCAACGCATGATTAGATTTTTAGCTGTTTGAGAATTCAGTGTCCGTTTGACTTTAAGTATTATGTTACCCCAAGTTTGTACTGTTCTTACAGAGAGAGACTTTTAAAACGTCTCCTGAATTGTAATTCTGATGGCATCCCTGTTCAAGCTTGTTTGCATGTTGAATTTTAATTGTATCAGGATCATCAAGGTCTGATGCTGACGTGCAGTGTCACAACA
Organism: Clupea harengus; assembly: GCF_900700415.2. Taxonomy (NCBI): domain Eukaryota; kingdom Metazoa; phylum Chordata; class Actinopteri; order Clupeiformes; family Clupeidae; genus Clupea; species Clupea harengus. Next base: position 22,102,187 of record NC_045165.1, read on the forward strand.
CAGTGCCACTTACATGAGATTTGTTAAACACAGCAAAAGCCCTTCTTCAGTAATTGAAATATGGATATGATAAGCTGTGGTGAAAACCCATCCTCTCTTATGAAGTGTTGGAGACCAACAGGATGACACCAGTTCTGAGAAGATGTTTTCATCCTGTGATCACATATCGTTATGTCTCAATTGCCCTGGATTAGATTTGTGCCAGACAGGTCATGGCACCATATGTGTTAAGACTAAACATCAAATGGAGAAGTCATATGGTCATGCTTTTACCTTCAGTTTTTGTTAATTTATTATTTTTGTCATGTTCTTTCAGAAAGCAGTTCACCGTCCCCATGCTGGATCTGGAGAGTTTCCTGTCAGCTAAAGTGAAGCTGCGTCAGGAAGGTCTGCTGGACTCGCAGCTCAAGTCCAACCTTGAACATGTCGCCCAGGTGTTGGATGCCATGCCAGCTGTCAAGCGCAGAGATGTCTCCTTGCTAGTGGAAGGGGAGCGCCAACTGGTCAAGTTTGTCTCGGGCAACCCGAGCCTCCATTACACAGTAAGGCAGGGCTCCACAGGTCCTGAACTGCTCCAGAGAGTTCAGGTGGGCCCCAGACTGACCCGCGCCAGCATTGCCAAGACGCACTTTGCCGGCCATCATTGCCGCGACGACTTTGAGAGCTGCATGGAGAGGGCACATCAGGTGGTCGGCACCAGCGAAGGAGGTCTGGCAAACGTGGAGCTGAAGATCGCCTGCGGAGAGCTGCGGCTCACCTACACCACCCCGCAGCCCCAGGCCACCATCGAGATCCGGCCTCAGCGCAGAGTGAACCTCGGCAAGGCTCTGACCCTGGAGAAGATCCTGGAGGTGAAAAACAGCATGGAGCAAATTGGAGCCATGAGCAGAGGCCTGCAGGCCTGCTTCCAACACCTGCTGGCGAACCACAGCCAGTACCAGGGGGAGAACAGCCGCATCGTGCTCCAGAGCGACGGGGAGATGGTGGAGCTCATCAGCGGGAGACATAACTACCACAGTGCCCAGCATTACATCTTCACTGATTCAGACAACCAGGTTCAAAGTCACAAGGTCCAGGATATTGACCTGTGGGATGACAGTTAAAGTAGCATAACCAATCAAAAGCTAATTTTGCTTTGTAAAGGATAATGTATAGTCTGCTGGTCAGTATCGGAAAATAAATCCCAACACTTATTTTTCGATACTGATCGGCGGACCATACATTATTCCGCTTATTATACGGTTACTCGCCAAAGTGATAAAAGACAGTCCTCCAAAATACCTCTTTCTAATGATTTTATTGCCGTTCCGGGACTTCTGCTAAGAAAAAAATTGTTCTTCACGCAAATAGAACTTTAGAGTTTCAGGTGTTGTGTAGCAACCTATTGTTGGCTGACTTCAAGTTATAATGACTTTCTGTTTCGGTAAATCACCGGACTACGTGCGGAATGACATGAAAGATGTGAATTAGAAGCACAAAACCGTGGCCAATGGCAGCAGTCATTACTTTTTTTCAGTGGTCAATATAAAGATATGTCAGACCTCCAAACGTTGGGGTGGCCCACTGTAATCAATGCAACTTTTTGCAACATTCTGTGGAGCCTTCACATTGGAAGTCACATTGCTGGACGAGATACGACTTTGCTCAGAAGGAGACCTTTTAGTACTTCAGTGCTACTGGTGATTATGTATAAAGCCTTTCAAAGCAATCTTTTTATTATGTATGTATATACGTATAGCTATATATTTTTGTCTTTAAGTAGACTGTCCTTTTTACCTTCTTCAATCAATGCAAGACTGCAGGCGATTAATGTATATGTAATATTACTGGCTTCTGTATTAAAAACAAAACTTTGACATGTTGATCTAAATTTTTGACTCGTACAATGGTCTTTATAGCGTCTCATAACAAGGCCCACACTAGAAAATGATCATCCATACCAAATACATGTGGCCTGTTCTTCACGAAGCAGGTCGACAGTATTGTCTCATTACTAACAGTCTTTCTGGTGAAGAATTGTACATGTATGTATTCTTGGTTTCAGCTGAATTAGATGGTTGCAAGATTGAGTAGGCAAAGACCGGAGAGTTTGGTGGAGGAAATGGGAATGGAGCTTTATTGCAGGCTATTGTTCCAACTATAGTGAAGTTTTTGAGTTCAGTTCTTTGATATTCCCTTACACACACTGGTGTTCCTTCCCTCTCTAATATTCCCTCCTCCTCCGAAGGTGTCTCAGCTCTCTCCCTATCCTGTCATGCTGACTCTCACAACAATGCAGCTTGGTTGCACAGTCATAGGAGTAGAATAAACAATTTACATGAATTGGGGGGACGCCAGAGGTCTGTCTGAAAATAACTGTTCTGGCTGGAGAAGGTACTGATGCAACACAGTACCTACAGCTTAAAAGAGATTTGATAATGTGTTTTTGTACAGAGAGGACGAAAAAGCCCCAGTAGACACCAGAATTATTTTATACAATCATAAGAAGGCAGAGAGGTGGAGTTTATGAAGGGAGATCTTTGCTTTCTGTGCCTCTATAACAAAATAAAAACAAACCAAACCCGACAGCCCTGTGTGGTGAAAATATGGGAATTAATGTAAAAATACTGGATAAATGGACACGAGCCTTTAGTGTCAACTAAAAGACCAATCCCTGAGAGAGATCGCTGACCTGGAATTACATTCCCCAAAAAAGCCGGAGAGCTACAAGCAACTAAAAGCAGGTCTGATGTTATTGCAGTTCAGATAGTCAAGAGTTATACAAAGCGAACCCTCTGGAGAAGTGGACAGGTATGTTATTCAGTAGTCCACATATAATTATATCATCAGGGGCTACTGTCATGTGAATTACAAATCCCAACAGGTGGACTAAAACTAAATGCAATACAGAGGAAATGAAAAATAATTTGTGTTCAGATTTTTGTGTTTGGTCATTCAGTCAAAGCAACACCACCTACACCTTGACAGGAATCTCTCAAGGTGATGTTGATTCAAAGCATTGAACACAGCATCATGTTCAAATGGAACAACTGATCTCACATCAGTAACACATAACACTAAGGAACACTAGTTGCAGTTTAGAGATAGAGTTCTATTTGTATTCCATCCCATTTGCTCCCCTTAAAGAAAGTTGTTTATTGTTAAACAAGGCATGTACAGTAAAATGCACCATGATTTTGGAAACACTGTTTCTTTATCACACCTTCAGAGTTACATCATCAGTATTCATTATTCATCAGAAGCAGAAGCGATATATTTTTAACAGTACAATGTATGAATTGTACCTTTAATGGAAGTTTCTGCATGTTCCCTTTGTGGGGCGTGTATAAGAAGGGAAATGATACTTAATCATGAGATGAAACTTAACTCAGATATGTACCAGTTCAGTGTTGAGAGCAAACAGCCTAAGCTGATATCTGGAAGTGGAACTGACCAGTTTGTTTTTTAAGGTGAATTATTTTTGTTTACTGTTTAAGTTGCCTGTTTCAGAAACTCTTTGCAAGTATTCATCCCTTCAGCATGTCCGACGAAGTGTAAGATCATTTTTGTATTATTCATTTATCAATTCTTTTTTGGTAACTTTGAAATGAGACTGTACAAAAATGTGTGATGAAATCAGTTGTATAACATTTTTAAATTCTATGATAATTTTTTCAATGTACTCAACAACATTGTAAACTCCTGGGATAAAATATAGTGTTCATTTAAAACATTATAATTATACCAGTATGTTCAGAATACCATGCACAATGACTGAAGTGTGGAGAGTTAATTATCCCTCTCATAATCAATAGTCATGCTCAATTCTAAATAAATGCTTAAAACTAATAAAGTTTGTGAGGAAACTGGGAATCCGGATCTGTGCCAACCATGGAGCCCACAACAAGCATGTGACATTCAAACAAGACTGAGCAAGCCTGTGCTGTATTAGCTACATCTCAACCTGTTTGGGTGTCAAAGCGGTGAGCCCTAGAATGAGTCGTTAAATAAAACAGTCATGTTTGTTCTGTCTATGCCAATATGGAATATCTTTTAACCCAACCCCACACTTTACAAGAAGTGGCTGTTGTTAGGAGCAACCTAACATTTCCTAGCATGTTGGCTTAGGCACATTTTGATTACAAATGTTGCATGAAGATGGAAATTAAACAGTGAACAAAAAAGAGTATTAAGCAACCTATAGCCAAATAGTTTAAGTAAATCTTGCTAAAGGTTAGTTTAAGTAAGTGTAAAGTCCAAACATCCCAAAAACCCAAGAGGATCAATACTATTAGTCGAGTATCAGTCATGATGTGGCTATTTAAGATGAGTTTTGTTAGGTTGGAACAACATTATGATGTCTCATACAATGAGCATCTTTTCCGATTCACATTTATAAAAAGTGATTACCTTTCTTTCCCACAGGCAGTCCTTCAATTTATCTCAGGCTCTTGGTGTTGAATGCATCCAATCAATTAAGACTGATTTAGCCAAGAAAGGTCTACGGAATTCACTCTTGAAGTCCAACCTGGACTATGCCATGAAAGCAGTAGAGGCCATGTCCATCTCCAAAAGGACAAATGCTGTACTACAGGTGGAAGGAAAGGAAACAGTTATCAAGATCATTACTGGGCAACCTATCTTCCATCATACGGTGTGGAATGACAATGATGGTCCCAAACTGCTTCAGAAAATCAAAGTAAATAGCACACAGCTGAAAACTAAACATATTGATGAGTCACACTTCATGGGCCATTGTTGCAGGGATGAAGTGATGAACTGCATGGAGCAGGCACATAAGGCAGTGGCCTCCATTGGAGAAGGCCTTGCCAACGTGGAGCTGAAGATCAGATGTGGGGAGCTACAGCTCACCTACACCACTATGGCCCCCTCCACTACGATTGAGATCCAGCCTAAATGGAGAGGAATAATCAGAAATTATTACTTGGAGGATGTCCTCAGAGTGAAGCACCACATGGAGAAGGTTGGGGAGATGTCCCCTGGCCTGCTGGCCTGCTTTCGGCTCCTGTTGACAGTTCCTCCCAAACCTGTACAGAAAAATATTAAACAGATCTTGCTCATGAGTGAAGGCCAAAAAGTTGAGCTTGTCCATCAAGGAGCTTCACTCCTACATACAGGAAACTTTGTTATCTTCTTTGATGCAGACAAAGCCAAAATGTACAATGAGACAGACCACTCATGTTATTAATTTCATGATTTTCAGACAAATATTTGAAATACATAAATGTATAAACGTATATCACTGGTTGTATTTCAATGTTTCTAGTCTTCCAGTAACCTGCTCAGGCCTGATGAGTACATGAAATATTAGTAACAATACAATTTCCTGTGGATGGATAGAATAATGGGGGGCAGTATGACTATATAAGACAGTTATTGTCAGGACTGTTCAGTCTGTCCTTTGTACCATGATGGTTCGTCAGCCTATGTCCTGTAAGTTTAATGTCAGTTTTAGCATGGTGAGAGATTCTGTCCTGTTTAGCTGTGTGCTTTCCCGTATTCCTTCTCTGCCTTGCTTCCATGTTTGGATGTTTTTTGCTCTGCCCGTTTTATTGATTCCAAAGTTGGGATCTTCTGTGTCTTCTGTGTTGTTTTGGAATTCTAGTTTTTGCCGGGATCTTTTTTTGTGTTTGCCTTTTGGACCTTTACGTTTAAACTTTTTGTAAATAAACCCTGAACTGTCTCTGCATCTGGTCTGCGATTGGGTCCTTTCCTGCCGTACCCTAACAAGTTATATCCACATTGTACTGAGTTAGCTGAGATTATAAGCTTATTTGATTTAAACCATTTGAATTCTCTGAAATAGCCCTATAGCATAAGCTTTAATGTTATATTTAAGGATATTTCTGGGAGGATCGATGCCATTTATTTGTCTCCCATGCACAACAGACACACCAGACATTCTGTCACAACACATGCGACTAAAACCTTAATTAAAACATAAGGTGAGCTATAACAGCTCTGCTTGAGGTTATTGTTCTTAACTGTTTGCGTCATCATTTTTGGTGTGGTGTGTTGACAGTCACCGATACTTTACTTATCTCTCAAAAGTTAAAATAAGAAAAACCTATCTGGACAGTGAAGGAGAAAATATTAGGTCAGATATCTTCCCTCAATCAAACCTTCATAGGCACCTCACCATCCCCAGGGTTACACTGGTTCTGGATTAGCACAGAATTAGAAAGTGGTTTATTGTTTAAAAAAAGGCATGTACAGTAAAATACACCATGCTTTTGGAAACACTGTTTCTTTATCACACCTTCAGAGTTAAATCATCAGTATTCATTATTCATCAGAAGCCCTAGCAATTTATTTTTTACATTACAATCTATGTACTGTACCTTTAATGAAAATGTTTGTGTGTGCCCTTTGTGGGGAGTGGGTTAGAGGAAAAATGAAACTTAACCATGAAATGAAACTTAATCATGAGATGTACCAGTTCAGTGTTGAGAGCAAGCAGCCTAAGCTGATATCTGGAAGTGGAACTGATCAGTTTGTTTAATTATTTTTGTTTACTGATTAAGTCACCTGTTTCAGAATCTCTTTGCAAGTATACATCACTTCAGCATGTTTTCTATTATTTATTTATCCATTATTTTTTGGTAACTTTAACTGTGAAAAAATGTGTGATGATGTGGAATCAGTTGTATAACATTTTCAAATTCTATGATCATTTCTTCAATGTATCAACAATACTGTAAAACTTCTGAGATAAAAATATAGATGCCTATAGTGTTCATTGAAAACATTATAATTATACCAGTATTTGTGAAGTGTGGAGAGTTCATAATCTCTCATAATCAAGAGTCATAATAAATTCTAAATAAATGCTAAAAATGAATATGTTTGTGAGGAAACCTGAGAATCGTGATGGGTGCCGACCATGGAGCCCATATGTGCTGTATTAGCTAGACTTCTGTTTGGGTGTCAAAGCTTTGAGCCCTAGAATGAGAAGTGAAACAAATCAGTTATGTTTGTTCTGTCTATGCTTATATTGAATATATTTTAACCAAACACCACACAAGAAGTGGCTGTTGTTAGGAGCAATATGTCCTAGTATGTTGGCTTAGTCACATTTTGATTCAGATGTGGCATGAAGATGGACATTATACACTGAACAAAAAAGAGAATTAGGCAACCTATAGCCAAATAGTTGAATTATCTCGCTAAAGGTTAGTGTAAGTAAGTGTAAAGTCCAAATATCCCAAAAACCCAAGAGGATCAATACTATTAGTCATGTATCAGTAATGATGAGACTATTTAAGATGAGTTTTGTTAGGTTGGAACAACATTATTACTAAATTATTGGGGAAATGTCCCCTGGCCTGCTGGCCTGCTTTCAGCTCCTGTTGACAGTTCCTCCCAAACCTGTACTTGAAAGAATGACTCATACCGTGCTCATTAGTGAAGGCCAACAAGTTGAGCTTGTCCGTCAAATGGCTTTACCCCTATATAGAGGAAACTTTGTTATCTACTTTGATGGAGACAAAGCCCAAATGTACAATGAGAAAGATCACTCTTGTAATTAATTTCCTGTTTGTCAGACAAATATTTGAAATACATACATTTATATACGTATATCACTGGTTAAAAAGAAGTTTCCTTCTAAATTTGTGTTTCAATGTTTCTAGTCTTCCAGCAACCTGCTCAGACCTGATGAGTACATGAAATATTAGTAACAATACAATTTCCTGTGGATGGATAGAATAATGGGGGGCAGTATGACTATATTAGACAGTTATTGTCAGGAATGTTCAGTCTGTCCTTTGTACCGTGTTGGTTCGTCAGCCTATGTCCTGTAAGTTTAATGTCAGTTTTAGCATGGTAACATTCTGTCCTGTTTAGCTGTGTGCTTTCCCGTATTCCTTCTCTGCCTTGCTTCCATGTTTGGATGTTTTTTGCTCTGCCCGTTTTATGGATTCCAAAGTTGGGATCTTCTGTGTCTTCTGTGTTGTTTTGGAATTGGAGTTCCTTTCCTGCCGTACCCTAACAAGTTATATCCACATTGTACTGAGTTTGCTGAGAGTATAAGCTTCTTTGATTTAAACCATTTGAATTCTCTGAAATAGCCTATAGCACCAGTTAAGCTTTAATGTTATATTTTAGGAGATTTCTGGGAGGATCGATGCCATTTATTTATCTCCCATGCACAACAGACACACCAGACATCACAACACATGCGACTAAAACCTTAATTAAAACATAAGGTGAGCTATAACAGTTCTGCTTGAGGTTATTGTTCGTAACTGTTTGCGTCATCATTTTTGGTGTGTGTTGACAGTCACCGATTATTTACTTATCTCTCAAAAGTTAAAATAAGAAAATCCTGTCTGGACAGTGAAGGAGAAAATATTAGGTCAGATATCTTCCCTCAATCAAACCCTCATAGGGTTCTGGTTCTGGATTAGCACAGAAGTAAAAAGTGGTTTATTGTTAAACAAGGCATGTACAGTACAATGCACCATGATTTTGGAAACACTGTTACTTTATCACACCTTCAGAGTTACATCATCAGTATTCATTATCCATCAGAAGCAGAAACTATTTATTTTTAACAACACAATCTATGTACTGTACCTTTAATGGAAATGTTTGCACGTTCCCTTTGTGGGTAGTGGGTTAGAGGACAAATGAAACTTAACCATGAAATGAAACTTAACTCATCCTAACTGCCAGTTCAGTGTTGAGAGCAAGCAGCCTGATCTCTGGAAGTGGAACTGATCAGTTTGTATTTTAAGTTTAATTATTTTTGTTTACTGATTAAGTCGCCTGTTTCCGAATCTCCTTGCAAGTATACATCACTTCAGCATGTCTGACTCAGTGTAAGATCATTTTTGTATTATTTATTTATCGTAACTTTGGTAACTTTGAAATGAGCCTGTGAAAAAAATGTGCGATGATGTGAAATCAGTTGTATAACATTTTCAAATTCTATGATAATTTCTTCAATGTATCAACAATACTGTAAAACTCCTGAGATACAAATAAAGATGCCTATAGTGTTCATTGAAAACATTATAATTAAACCACTTATACCAATATGTGTGAAGTGTGTAGAGTTCATTATCACTTTCATAACCAAGAGCCAAACTAAATTCTTATAAGTTTGTGAGGAAACCTGAGAATCCTGATCGGTGCCGACCATGGAGCCCACAACAAGCATGTGACATTCAAACAAGAATGAGCAAGCCTGTGCTGTATTAGCTACATCTCAACCTGTTTGGGTGTCAAAGCTGTGAGCCCTAGAATGAGTCGTTAAATAAAACAGTCATGTTTGTTCTGTCTATGCCAATATGGAATATCTTTTAACCCAACCCCACACTTTACAAGAAGTGGCTGTTGTTTAAAGCAAAATGTCCTAGTATGTTGGCTTATTCACATTTTTATTACAAATGTGGCATGAAGATGGACATTAAACAGTGAACAAAACAGAGGATTGGGCAACCTATAGCCAAATAGTTCAAGTAAATCTCGCTAAAGGTTAGTGGAAGCAGAGGGTCAATACTATTAGTCATCTAACAGTCATGATGTGCCTATTTAAGATGAGTTTTGTTAGGTTGGAACAACATTATGATGTCTCATACTTTTATATATATATTTTCAGATATACATTAATGAAAGTGATTACCTTTCTTTCCCACAGGAGGTCCTTCCAAGCATATGGGGCTCTTGGTGTTGAAAGCATCCACTCATTTAAGACTGACTTAGCCCGGCAAGGTCTACTGGACTCTTGAAGTCCAACCTGGACTATGCCATGAAAGCAGTAGAGGCCATGCCCATCTCCAAAAGGACAAATGCTGCCCTACAGGTGGAAGGAGAGAAAATACGTATCAGGATCACTACAGGGAAACCTTTCTTCCATCATATGGTGTGGAATGACAATGATGGTCCCAAACTGCTTCAGAAAATCAACGTAAATAGTAAACAGCTGACAACATATTCATAGGTCACACTACATGGGACATTGTTGCAGGGATGAATTGAATAGTTGCATGAAGCAGGCACGTGAGGCAGTGGCCTCCGATGGAGAAGGCCTTGCCAACGTGGCGCTGAAGATCAGATGTGGAGAGCTACAGCTCACCTACACCACTCTAGAACCCTCCACTACCATTGAGATCCAGCCTGAATGGAGAGTAAGAATCAAAGATTCCTTCTTGAAGGATGTCCTCAGAGTGATGCACAATATGGAGAAGGTTGGGGAGATGTCCCCTGGCATGCTGGCCTGCTTTCAGCTCCTGTTAAAAGCTCCTCCCAAACCTGAAAAGAAAGCCATTGATAATATCTTGCTCATGGGTGAAGGACAAAAAGTTGAGCTTCTCTATGATAACTGTTTTGCCAGGTATCCAGAAAGCTGTGTTATCCTCATTGATGGACATAAAGCCCAAATGTACTATTCGACAGATTACAAATTGTAAAGGTTTCATTTCATGCTTGTCAGACAAATATTTTAAATTATTTCACTTGCTTAACATACGTATATCACTGGTTAAAAAGAAGTTTCGTTCCAGCAGACCCACTCAGACCTGATGAGTACATGAAATATTAGTAACAATATCATTTCCTACAGATGGATAGAATAATGGGGGCAGTATGACTATATTAGACAGTTATATCCACATTGTACTGAGTTTGCTGGGATTATAAACTTCTTTCATTTAAACCATTTTAATTATCTGACATAGCCTATAGCACCAGTTAAGCTTTGATCACCGATGTTATATTACTTTAGTAATCATATCAAAATTAAAAAAATGTATCCCTTGCAAAAATATGATCCTTACAAATTGTTATAACATAAACTGTATGAACTGTATTTCTGCCTCTGTGTGTGTGTGTGTGTGTGTGTGTGTGTGTGTGTGTGTTTATGCTTGACATGAGGCTACCAGCATGCTAAGAGTACAGCACAAAGCTGGTAGGTCAAAGGTGAAACAAGAGTGTTGTGTTCCCCATGGACCTGGACATGACCTCTTTGTGACTCACTGAAAAGGTCAGGTCATCTTAAACATGCACCGCCAACTAGGAATGTTTTTTTCTATCTGAGAATAAATGACAGACACCAACAACATCAACATCACCTAATGAACAGAAGATGAAACAACTATTTTTAAAAACGAAGTATCTCTTTACAAATACAGTGGCTTGTGAGAAGGTATTACACATTTTGTGAGATTAACTGTCCATTTGTATCTTCAATGTCTACAAAATTCATCATGACAGGTGGACTCAACAGCAAGGTTACTTATCAGACCAACATATTTGTACATTTTATTTATGTTGAATATATTGCCTCAAAAAGCAAAATCATAGATTATGAATCAAAATCGTGGGTTATAAAGTTGCACTATAAGGTCTCCAAAAGTCTAGCCTCTGTCAGAGCATGTATTGCTGTCAGAGTGGAGGCAAGTAAACATGGCCTTGTCAAGTGACCAGGCTGCTTCCCCATGGAGCTCTTGTTCGCAGCCTGACACACTGATTGACTTTATGAAAGGCTGTGGACTCTCCAAACTCCATTTTACAGATACACCCCACTGAACATGACATCACTTTCCAGATTTTGGGGAATAGGAGAGAAGAAATAAATTGCTACCAGGTTTTCATTTTCATGGTTCACACTGTTACGACTTGATCACATTTGAGGTTTTTAACCCAGTGTAGTCTGGTTGGATGTTTCTTAATGTCTAGCAGCTAGTTGCCTCAACAGCATGTTTTGAAACACAACACCACTTCCTGCTCCTGTTCCTGTTTCTTTTCTTTTTTTGTCTGAGCAGTGAACTATGGGCTGTAATCTTTTCATGCAAGACTAGGGGCCTGTGAGTTAATACTCTCCGCTGTGAGTGTCCTCCTCTTGTGTTTATGGTGTTTTACACACTTCATAGCCAGCCAGACACATCAGCAGGAGGCCTGGCTCTGAGCACCACAGCTGCATGTTCAACAGCACGGTGTGAAAGAGGAGAAGGAAAGCGAGGCCCCCTGCAGTGCTGGAGGATTTACTGCGATTTACTGCTGTCAGACCCTTGCCAGGAGATATGCCATCCTTAAACTTTAGTGAACTGACTAAGAAAGCAAAAGAGAGGAAGAGTGAGTGAGTGAGTGAGCGAGAGAGAGAGAGAGAGAGAGAGAGAGAGAGAGAGAGAGAGAAAGAGAGACAGAAACCAGATGGTGTCTCAGAATTCCAGTGTCCAGTGACACCTGCACTTCCTGGCTGGATGTTCAGTTTTCCCATTTCACAACCGCTGTAGCAACAGTTGCAGGAAATGGAATGGAATGTTTTTGAGCCTCTGTTTTTGCATGCGCAAAGGGACATACAGACATAATCTGACTGTGGCATCTATGTTGTATTTTAAAATAACAAGGGGGTTACCCTCACTGAAATCGTAAAGGAGCTTTGACAAATCAGAATTCTGGAAAGAAACACTCCGGAAGTTTAAATGGCTATTTTCAGTTATTCCCTGAATGAGGTCATGTTTTTCAATATGAGGTTCAACTCACTTTGCTTTACACACTATCTTCCTCTCTCTCTCTCTCTCTCTCTCTCTCTCTCTCTATCTCCTCTTTCTCTCCATTGCTATTCTGTACTGGACAGCCGTAGCAACTCAACAATGGTGGCAGTGTTTTCAGGAAAGCCACAGAAACACCCAGTGTATCTGCAAGTGTGTGTGTGTGTGTGTGTGTGTGTGTGTGTGTGTGTGTGTGTGTGTGTGTGTGTGTTCCAAACAAACTGGGAGAACTGAGGACACATTCTTTCAGAGGCAGCCGAGAGGAAACAGGGGGGTTTTGGTTCAAATGTGTGTCTGTTTGACTTGGAGTACAAACGTGTTATTTTTGTGCAACCTGTGGTGAGTTGGCAGATTTTTCAGACTGAACCTGTAGGATAGGATTGGAAGCTGGCATTACCACACAGTTGCATGGGTTTTATGGAAAAGAGAGAGAGAGAAAGAGAGAGAAATGGAGCAAGAGTGCAAGTGAGAGAGAGCGAGTGAGTGAGAGAATGAGGGAAAAAAAACCTTCAACTTAATTAGCCCTCGCTCCGACAAAAAAAAAAAGGGCTGTTGGGGAAAAAAGGACTTCAGTGTAATCCTGACATCGAGATCTAACCTGCTTGGACACATCCTGCCCTCTTAGAGAATGGCCTCTTTGAAGCACCCAGGGGCCCACAAAGCACACAGCTCCACTGAGCCCAGCCTGTTCTGAGAGCATTTAGTGCTGCAAAGCAACAACGTACAGTAAGCCTGGAAACACTCCCGTCGACAGTTTGCGCTCCTTTTTTCAGAATGTGGCCTGATCTGTTGAGACAAACCAGGTTTCTGTGGCCCTCTGGTGTCCATGTTTACAGAACTTTAGTTTTACGGCTCATGGTCCCTATGTCAGCTATGAAGTGATGGCCTCAGCTGGTTAACCCTTTAAAACATACAAAAACAGACACTGTAAATATTGTGTTACTAATGTAATGAATGCACACATCCAAGTTCAAACATACTCATTGATATGGCTATTAATATTGTAAGTCAGACATTTATATTGAATCATACACTTCCATACGCTGTTGTTTGTTGCATTTTCTGTGGAAACATCTGTAGTTTAATGAAGTCATGTGTTGACTACATCATAGAGCTGAACTTAATTGCACTGTTGGTCACATTATAAAAAGGCATACCTGCATATTGCCTGTCAAATCCAGAACTGATACCCATGCTCTAACCAGAGGGTTTATCATGGGAAAATATGGCTTATGATTACACACCAGGGCCTCTTTGACTTTATTGATTGTGCTGCCAAGGCCTAAGAGGATATTTACGACGGTTTGGTGACACGTCGCATTAAACATGCCTGAGAAACCATATTTATGAAGCGCTCGGTTTTGTGGTATGGATCCCTCACAAAGGGAGCTCCCCAGGGAGCAGAGGCAGTCTTAGTACCCTGCCACTTGCTGCCAAATGATCAAGGGGTTAAACCACACTTTATGTCTCCCTCTCCCCCAAGCAGTGTTCCAAAGCATATTGTTTTACCCTAGAGAGAGAGAGAGCGAGAGAGTATTGGCTCCCAATGTTTTGTTTGGGGTGGGGTAGACATTTCTTTACAACCAGCCATGTCAGTAACAGTAGGACTGAGGCTACAGAGTTAATGTGTGTATTTGTGTGAGTTTGTGTGTGTATGAGTGACACACACAGAGAGAGGGGGGGAGAAACAAGGAACAGCCTTGCCACCCGCACCCGAGTACCACAAGAATTCACCACATAATACAAAGTAAATAATAAGTGATTTAATATATTACGGGCTTGAGTATATGTGTGCTTGTGTATGTGTGTATGAATTGACCAGCCTGTGTGTGTGTGTGTGTGTGTGTGTGTGAATGCATACTCATATGTGTAGTATCCTAACGGACACAGAACAAGCTCTGTGTTCCCTCGCTGCCGGCTGTGCCAGAGGCCTTGCTTCACCCGCTGCTCTCTCTTGGCCCTCTCTCTACACTTTTGTGAGACCCAGTCTACGGCTCCACTCCCCCCACTCTTCCAAATCTCCTCCCCATCTGTGTGGGAAAGAATTGCTCAGACTGGGGATACCATTATTCCCCGGCGTAACCCTAGACAGGCCTATTCAGTGCCTGCGAGCCCTCTGCTTTCCACATTGTGTCTTGGCTGGGGAGAGGGAACTGGAAAATCCCATCGCTCCCTTTCGCTGGTGTGGCCCTCGCTTGTGTAACGTCTCTATAAATGCTTGCAGACCCCCTTTCACTGTCCTCCTCTTCCTCCTCCTCGCCATCCATGAGATTCATCCATTAGCAGAGCATCCACTTTCCTCATTGGCTGGAGGGGCAGTGTAGTGAGAGAGAGAGAGAGAGAGAGAGAGAGAGAGAGAGAGAGAGAGAGAGAGAGATGGGGCTGGAACGGACCTGGAACCTAGACAGGGAAGGGGGCAGCTGGGATGCTTTACGGCTCAGCATAAATCCAAATGGCATGGTCACACCAAAAAGCATCAACACACACATGCTGCCCCTGTTCTCCCCTCCAATATGTAACACAGGGGGGGCGTTTCTTTCTTGTTAGGTCATATATTCCGTGTTTCTGTTGCACATGCAACGCAAAGAATACAGCAAATACTGAATCCAACTATTGAATGCAAATGCTTCTAGGCAGTGATGTTTGAGAGGTCAAAGGCTTTAAAAGCTTGGATACTCGCAGAAGCCATTCATTTGTCTGTGTTTTGGTTTTGTTAATATAGTCAAGGACGTTGTTGTCTGGCAACTACTTGTGAATGGCAGAATTCCACATGTGGTTACAGACATCATGAACACTTGACTGGATCTGAGTTTTATTGTTTTTATACAGATGTTGAAAGAGAAGGCCCATCAATTTGGTCAAGAGATGAAGCAGGCAGACATTTACACTTGGGCAAAATTTCTTGAAGTGTCCTCAGTGGACCTGTCATGAATGTCCATGAGAGCTCTCGGGTTTCTCCAGACAGTGTGTTTGCCATGGCCAGCATCCAAGCAACCTCACACACATGCTCTCTTTCTCTCACACACACACACACACACTCACACAGCTAGACACAAATAGTTTCTCACTCTCTCACACCTTCCTGCTCATTTCCTCATACACACTCACACATTTTGTCACTTTCTAGGCAGGGTCTGAGGAGAACCAATTCAGTGGGAGTGAAAATAAATATAAAAAGTTATCACAGCTCTCTAGGCGGCAGTGCGAACGCCAAGAGAGTGAACGCGTGGCTCACATTCAGGTCTTTTTCACACAGCTGCGCGCGCTCGGAAGGGTGTTAGTCCACCCAACATGGAAACCTAAGCAGGCCCGACCGGAAGACAAACAAACCACGAGTAATGGAATAGTGGGGGATGATAAATAGTGAAACGGTCTTTTTCCACCTCTTCTCCTTTGGACCGTTCCCAACTAAATCGTCGTCCAGCCACGATAAACGTTTTGGAGACCGTCCGCTGATTTTCATTGCCCTCCTCCATTCTCCTAAGTTGACATCCCTCTCCTCCTACATGTAGGTTAGTTTTTTTTCTTCCGTTCATATTTTCTTTCTTTCTTCTTGGCGCGAGTCGTTTCATCCGCCCACGTGTCCTCCCCCCTTCACTTGTGCTCCTTTGTGATATTAACACGAAATGTATGACCAGAGCCCCAAGCAGTCGGGACTGTAATGCCCCGCCACACATCTGGCAGAAAGCACAGTACACATCTGGTTTGTATGAGTTTCTGGGCACGGTTGCCCACTGACGGACGTTTCCCTCTCAGTACAGAGGTCCTATTGTCACCGCGGAGGCAGAGTTCCAAACCGAGGCGGAGGGTGTGTAGCAGACGCTGTGGTAAACTCTTTTTTAACGCAGCACAGTGGTTTCATACGCTTCACGAACTGTCACCTTAAATGTGTATCAGTTTGGTAGTGTAGAATTGTATTTGACTAACATAACAAAGGTAGGCCCACATGCATAAGCAGCATGTGCAGTTATTGTAACCTATGTGTATGCCATTTAATTATTTAGACAGTGAAGGAACATGATGATAGCTGAGGTCACTCTGTATTCTCTTCTGATTCTAAGAAGAACCTCTCAAACAAAATATCTTGCATGTGCGGTACTCTGGCGCCCTCCACTGTTCACGGTACACGTTGCACCTTTGCCCTTGGCTTACTGTTACAGCACCCCATCAGGCAGGTCACAAGAACATGACAGCTTTAAATGTTTCTTTACTAATTCAAATCTTGAAGTTAAAGCATTTCCATAGTATTCCAGTCTTTTCTAGAAGAAGCAGCCAAAAATGCTGTACTCATATGTGTTCTCTTTTTAGCCAAAAACTCACAAGACCCAAGGCAGTACTTCTTAATTTGGTCTTATTTTTGTGTGTGACCATAGACAGCAGCTGCGTCATAGAGCATTTATTTAACATTGAATATGGGATTGGGCTGTTCCTCCACAATATTACTGTGCTAAGGACACTCACAGTAGTGAAGGAAAGCACTGTAGTTCAAGTCACAAAATATTGTAAACAAGCTCTTCATGTAATCCACAACTTTAATATTCAGAATTCCTTCTCGTTCATTGCCTAAATGGGGTGCCACATGTGTAATAACTCCAGTTCTGGACATGCACTGAGGACTGAAAGTCATTATATTTTAAGATACCAGAGAACTTGAATATAATCCTTTGCAAATGCATTACTGTACCAAGGCAAGTAGTCAACCCTCTTGTTGAACCTCCAGCTCTGAAGTGTTTTGAACAGAGACCTCCGATTAGAATCAACTGAATAGGGTGTAATTGGAATTCTCTCTTTAATGGCTAAACAGACTTCAAACACTCATACCAGGATGGACTAAGATTGCCTTTGTCTTGATGTTCGCATCCATTGAGCTAATTGTCACCCAAAGGTGTAAGATTGGGATTGTGAGTGAAGGTGCTGCGGCGTGTTCTTCCTCCTCACAGGCACTGAGCCAGCTGGTTTCTCATTAATTCTACCTCCTGCTGGAAGAATCTTTGATAACGAGCAAATCCAGGAGGCTGACACAAACTACCAGGTTGTGTGTCTAGTTTCTACCTGTAATTTTACTTGGCCCTCTACTTACGCCTTATTGGGGTAATGTGCAAAACATCCTTTATGGACCTCCTGTGCCTTTCTGAAGGGAACACAAAGGAAGAAAATGTAGCGCTACTAGCTGCCAGCAGTTTATTGATGAGAGCTTGATGGCAAACATGCAGAGCTTTCATAATCAATATCACCAGTAATTCGTGTCACACTGACATGGTATGACAGGATCGTGGCGCAAAACATAAAAATAATAATAATAATAACAAAGAAACATGGTAAAGGTGCAGGGAGTGAGAAGCCATTGGAAGGGGAGGAACTGTTCCCTCTTTAACCACGTGAGGGCAACACAGATGAGCGAGGTGCTCAGAAGGTCGTCAAAGGCACATTAGTGTTTCTTTGTCAGAGAAGCAGTGTTCACTGCACTACATCTGGGCGTGTTACAATGGGTTGCTGATTTACAGTCATTCCTGTCAACTCATGTATTCTTCAGAGACCTGTCTAAGAACTACTTCTGCACCTTTCTCAGCCTTGATACACACAAGGAGTTGTGTTCTTTGACATGAGAAATTGTGTAAGGCCCAAGGAGTATGTATATATTGTATGTAAAATAGGACTTCACCTTAAATCAGTGAACATAAAAAAAATGTACATGTCAGTCTTGGAATGAATATTTACAAAGTCTCTCTGCAATCTGAAAATTAGTGACTACATGTGAAGGATGGAAACCTGAAAAAAAAAAAACCTCGAGCCTAGTTTGCTAGGAGTAGTAACAGTATATCACTTCTGGCTGAATATTATTTAAAGGTGAAAGGTGTAAAATAAAAGATGTGAATCATAAATGATGTTTTCTGCAATGATGGCACCTTCTCCTCTGGGTCTGTCATTTGATATGTGTTCTCGGTCACTAGAATAGGTCTTATGGCCACATTACTGTCAATTCCCAGATTCCTAGTTAAGGACATAAGATAAAGATGTATAGATGAAGTTTAAATACATGATTAAAAAGCCATCGATGTCGAATAGCTTTCAGCTAACTTTTGCTCCACAATAGGATCACAGCTAAGAACTCACAATTTGTTAAATTGCAGAGTGCTTTAAGATTCAAACTGCCAACTCAACACATGCATTATTAACAAAAAATAACATGTTCAAACATCATTTGGAAAATATGCAACCTACAAGATCAGTTCTTCAACTGGAATATGTTCATGCATGTTTACCTGGTATTTCCTCTCATCAAAGTTTACCTGGCTGGACTTTCACTCAGATTCCGCAAATGAAACATGAAAGCTACTGACCTGAATCAGGTCACTTGGCTCACCTGTTTAATGGATGTGTATTCTGTCAGTTTACACGTCTCAGTTCTACTAAAGAACTGAAAAGGACTGTGAGCACTGAGAAACAGTACCCCAGAACACCATAGCAAGGTCACCGTCTCCGTTTCAGAGCTAGTCCACCTGAGCGTGGGGCCTTGGTTATAAAGGGATGTCCCAGTCCTCTCGACTGTACAATGACTAAACCCTTACACTTCAGCACAAAGCCACTGCACTGCTTGCAAACAACCTTCAGCAAAAAAAAACATACTGGAGCTTACAACACTGTTTAAACGTACTCAGCTGAAAATATATATTTTTACTCTGCAAGCCTTGAAAAAAAAGCCATTCTCTTTTAACTGACACGATCTCATCTAGTATGAGTCGGCACAGTCAGGAGCGTGGAAGTCACTTCCGTCAGAACTGATACACAGAGTGTGTGTGTATGTAAAGCTCTGGTGCGTGACAGCTGGTAGTATTCCCAACCGTCTTGCCATTTTTTTCACTACTCCAAGATCATAATAAGAAAAGGAACATAGTCAGTGAGATAGACCTTAGAGAGTGGTGTTAACAACACAGGGATTTCCTTAAAAGGGAAGAGACCAAAATGTAAATAAAACAAAAAGGAAAATAAATCATGCATTGGGTTTGCTCTAAATAGAGACAGAAGGAGAAAAAAAAAAGAGTCCATAGTTTTTTTTTCTTTTCTTTCTTGTGTAATCAATGACCAGTCCCAGTGCTGTAGGGGGTGGGGTGGGTGAAGGTGTGAGGGGATTATTTGACGAGCCTCTTGGCCACGTCGCCGTAGGCGATCTCAATCTCTTTGTCGCTGGGGCAGGTGTTGGTGAACTCCTCGCGGGAGTAGGCATTGCCCAGGTACTTCCAGATGCCCATCATCTCCTTGGGAATCTCAAAGCCACGGTACTTCTTGGCCACAACCTGCCAGGCAAAAAGTCATTGTTGGTTTCAGGTCAAATGGAATGGTAATTTACACACACACAAACACAGTCACTTCTCGTAATACCCTGATATGGACTGAATCTTTTTTCATTTTACCTCGTTAGATGTACAAATGCCCCAAAAACCACATGGCAAATGAGATTACTGGATTGGATTATTTTGTTTTCCTTCTATGTGCAAAGTTTGTACTACACTTGTGAGAAAGTAAGTTGTCAAAATATATAAGTATTGGACTAGAAATGAATCCTAGTTAATTACTAGGACCTCATAAACAATCAGTTTCTCTTTCATAGACAATGACTCCACTGTCCACAAGTACTGGATGTACCTTGACAATATGAAGCTTGGGGAGCAGGTTGCAGTCAGCTAGGGTCATGTCGTCCCCGTCCAGGAACTTGCGACTGGACACCTTGACATCGTCCATGCTGTTGTGGTCGATCTCGTCAGGCAGTGGGGAGCGCAGGTACTCGTCCAGCTTCTGCAGGGTCTTCAGCAGACCTCTCTCCAGACCTTAAAATCACCACACAAAAACAGAACATGTTTGATTGCATCGAGATATTTCAGATGTTTCTTTTCCCTGATGGATGCATTGTGTTAGACAAACACACTGGCAAATGTAAGGACTGATTGAGATGGGCATCACCTCAATAAATAACAAACTTCCTCAGCAAAGGATGACACTTCAAGTAATTCCAATTGCTTCCACATGGGGGCAGTACTAGTCTGAACATGAAGATAGAACTACCACGTTCAAGATGTGTATGTCTTTATAAGAAACACCTACTGAGTGTGCTAGCAGACTTCGAGGCCCTGTCAGGTTCATTTGCTCTGTGTCGTGTCAAAGAAATGTGTCAGTCACCATGTGTACACAAGCGTCTCCTTATCTGTCTGTCTGCCTGAATGTCTAAAGTGAAGCAGCAGAGCTGTGTTTGCCTTCACTGTTTACTTTCACTGTGCCAGGCTAAACGCGGCCTGTCTAAGCTGAACCCGGTGTTTCACAAACCAGCTTATGCGAGGGCACACTGGGCAGCTTTTTGAACGATTGGCCTACATGATTACACAGATTTAAACGAGTGGGATTTTTTTGTGCCAAAATAACAAATGTATGTTAATTGGACCTTCTGCTTGGCTGAGTAAATGTGGAACTAGAAGTGACCGCAGCTTATACAATGGGCCCCTCTGTGGAGAGGGTAAACGGCTGGGGTAAACATGCGGGACAGGGTGAAGCAGGGGCAGGACCTGGGCAATTGGCAGCTGGCACAGAGCAGAGATAGGGACACTGCGGAGATGTGTGTGTGTGTGTGTGTTAGGGAGAGGGAAGGAAACAGACAGACAAAGATGAATATGTTGAATCAAATTAAAGGCACATTTCTGCCCTTATAATCCCTTCCACCATGCTGTCCTAAGTATTGTGGCCTGTGATGCTGTGGTTTTGTAACCTGACAGCGGTTCAGAGCTCAGTGGAAGGGTCGCACATGTTTAAGGCTCAGTCAAAGACTGACACTCACCTTCATTGGTATCAGGTTTGGAGTTTTTGATGTAAGCTGAAAATTTGGCAAAGATATCCATCCCTGCTGTGTTGGACTCAGGGTGGCGGGCACCAAGTTTGGCATACCTTAACGAGACAGAAACATGTACTAAGAAAAACATCCCATTTAAAATCATAGATAATGTTACAGTTATAACACTCCTAATGACACCTTCTCCTAACTGTTTTGTTGATTTCCATTCTATAAACCCGCTGCCATCTAGCGCGCTTTTCTCCTGAGTGACTCGGAGCAGAGTAAGGGTGTATATTGTGAACAGTGCTTGTGCTTTGCAGGCATGATCACCTTCCTATACTGGCACTAGCACTCTATGGTCACACGAGCGGCCCAGGAGGGAGACAAACGGGTCTTCCTAGCTTGTGGTTACCAGGTTACAGAGCTGAACAAGTAGGCTAGACACGATTTGTTTCAGCAACAAAACAGCGCTATGCTACCTTCACTCACGTTGGTAGTCATCGTGCTGTGTCGCTCAGTATTTGCATGAAATGGACTTCTAGCCTACTCTTGCTCTGCCTAGTTGGTGATGCCAAGGTCACTCATCTCTCAACTCTCATTGGAAATGAACGGAAGCTGGTCGCTGTGTCGCTCGTGTGGCCAAGGGGCCAGAGGTATACTCTTCCAACTCCGCGACAGAAAAGACTTATGAAAGCTCATAGAGGCCTGTGAGGTTGATCCCAGACTCACTTGGGGGGGCTGAGGACATCCTCCAGGAACTCCTCGATCTTGTTGACGTCCGTCTTGACCTCTCCGTTGAAGGTGATGAAGGGCGGATGTGTGCCGGGGGCCAGGTTCTGCAGGTCTGCTGGTTTCCTGCAGAAGAGCCAAACGGCACAACACAGAGTCACACACACTAAACCTGCGCACTGTGGACGGGCATAGTGGTCGGCCTCCATCTCCCCAAAGCACATCAACTTGTTTGCATAAAGACGCTATGAAGAATGATTTGCCTCATTACAATGAACAGAAAGATTAAGCCACAGTCTCAACATCGTGAAATTACCATGGTCTGCTGTGTGTGTGTGTGTTTGTATAAAATAAATGTCATCACTGCACTTTGGATGCTGTATGTGGAATAAATGTCATCACTGCACTTTGGCTGACAAAATCCTAATGAGCGTTTACACGCTCTGTAAAATCAACAAGCGATTAGGCAGGTGAGACATGGTCCACTTCTGGTTTTGATCAGCCCTGTGTTTATTGTGCGAGGTGGCAGTGCTGGAGCAGGGCCCCCTGCAGAACAATGCCTCACCGCGCCGGTGCCACACTGGAGCTTTCCAGACCACTCCAGGCCGCTCAAGCCAGCTCACCACACTGCTCTGCACTTTCAGCATGGGTCATGTGAGTGAGTAAATGTTTGTGGGTGTGGGTGTGTGTGTATCTGTCAGAGGGGGAAAGTGTGTATGTGCGCATGTATGTGTGTGTGTGTGTGTGTGTGTGTGAGAGAGTGTGTGTGTGTTTGTTCCATCGTGCCTCAGGACCCTGAATGTGTACATCATGTTCCAGATGTCTCACATTGGCTAGAGATGGTTGTGCACAGTGCATAATGACAATATGATGAAAGGCCTTCAACACAATGCTCCTCTTACCTCCCTCCCCCTCACGCTAGCCTACCAGAAGGAAAACACTCAACTAGGTATCCACTATGCTTTGTTAGCCACCAATGCTGATCACCAATACAGTTCCCATTCTGCAATATAAACCTTTATTGAAAGTAGCCTATATATCCATACAGTTATTGTGCAACATTAAGAAGGTTATGGAAAGTTCTAAAAGTAAACAAACACAGTGTTCAAAGAGCATTGTGTAGGCCATGCTCATTTCCTAAATTAGACACTCAGTTGGTGCCAAATACAGTTTTGATCCCCTTCAAGAACTCCTGTCTGGGACAAAATGATTGTACCAACCGGTTGTTGGGCAGAAAACAACAGGAAGTGACCTAAACTCTTTGGCATGGCCACAGGAAGCGCCCCCCCCCCCCCCCCCCCCCCCCCCCAGGGCTTAAGAAGGGAGATATGGCTTGGAAGATGAGGACATGGGACCAATTATTAAACTGCCATTCCCCTAAGGGAGCAAAGACTGCAGCACCATGCTGAGTTAACGAAATCCTCATGGACGAAGTGCGGGCACACACACACACACACACACACACACACACACACACACACAGGAAAAGTGATGAGCAAAAAGAAAAACAGGTTTAAGATTCTGTTTGTCATAAATCGCCTATTGTACACAGAGCAGTTGATGTATTAACTTTCTCATATCTCTGTTCAGTCCCGACTTGAGTCAGTTGGTGTCCGCCTGGAGCTTTCACAACACTGAGCAGTCGCTGCTTTTCCTTTCCACTTTGGACTGATAAATGGAGGTACAACTGAACAGTGACGCTTTTGTCTGACATATTCCACTTAGTGGTGGGGATGGAGACCTTATGTGGAAAAAAGTGGAGGTCTCAACTGGAAACAAGCTGATCTGTATGTGCTACTGTGGCTAGAGGAACAAAGAGATGTTTGAGAGGAGAAACAGAAGACAGCTCTTAGGCAGAGGGAGGCGGGAACTGTCTTTTCCAAACCCCTCTCAGCATTCCTACAGTTCGACTAGTGCCCCTCTCCAAGTGACTAAAAGGAGAAACAATGTCATATTCTAACAATTCATAACTTCACATTCAACGCATCATTAGGACACATTCATCCATGTTTTTTTATGTTCTTGCCTTCCGGGATATGAGGAGCTCAACAATACAGTCAGTGTTTTCTTGTTTTTGGTAACGGTTTGAGCTTCGTCTTGGGAGCTATTTTTAGAGACTTTAAAGATTCTCCTAACTTCAGGTTTGGAAGCTTGGAAGAGGAAAAACCAGAAAGCAATTAAAATGACGCATCAGCAGGGAATCTTAATAGCTGGTTGAGGAGCGCGGAGAGAAACCATTCATATTTTGGGTTGAAATTGTTTAACTGAGATTCTCTCTTGAGTTTCTTTTTTAAGAGAAGGATCACTTTAAATAAATACGTATTTTATTTTTTAGAAAACTTTTTTTTTCCTTCAACGTGTTTATTTCCTTGATCTCTCTGAGCTAAAAAAGGTCATGGGAAAAGCAGATGAGCAGTTCCAGTGGTGGGGAGCGGTTTGAGGTGGGCCTGATCCAGGGTCTGGGCTCAGCCACTCAGGGCTGTGAGAAGGGGCTGGCAGAGCTGCTGCAGGAAGCACTAACAGGGAGGGAGGGAGGAGGAGGAGGAGGAGGAGGAGGGAGGAGGAGGACGTGCGGAATCCCAGAGCTGGGGGAGCCTGGAGATATTTAGGGAGCTGGGCGAGAGACTCGGCCATCTGGTATTCTGGGAAGTGAGGACACTGCATCGTGGAAATGAGGTGGGTGGGTTTGGTGCGGGGTGGAAAGGGGCAGGGGAGAGATTGGCTCACCTTTTCAGGTCCACCGTGGTGACGTTGAAGACCACGCCCTTGAGCCACAAGATCATGAAGAGGCGCTGGGAGAAGGGGCAGTTGCCAATGCTCTCGCCATCACTTCCCGCCTGAGAGAACCACAGAAGAAAAGGAGACAGAGTGAGATTATGCAACACATCATCAACAAACGTACCATGCTAGAAACAATTACTGTAATGACTGTGGGTGTGGCAGAGGAAAGATACATGAAGATAGAGTGCTACGCCTGGTGCAACGTGTCATTTAACTGGACCACACCAAGTCAAATATGGAAGATGCAGAAAATATACTTTTTATATTTGTTTGCTATGACATGTCACACATTACAAAAGTTCATTCATTTTTATGCTACCTTGCATACATTTGTCCTCCAAAGTAAAACTGAAGACACTGAAGTAGAAAACTCGTTTTGAACAAAAGAGTCGACTGCTACATAATTAAACTTGGACCTGAAATCAGCCATAATGCTTTAGCTACACTTGTGGGTCCAGAGGGCTTTTGTAGATGCAGTAACTGCTGCCATCGGGCCAGGCCTTGTTCTGCTTTTCTTGAGACAGTGTTTCATTCACACTCACTTGAAAGGCCAACTCTCAAGAGAGCTCACAAGCAGCTGACCTTCATCCCCAGCCATGTTGGCCATTAATTCCCACTCGGATGTAACGGAACGCCTCGTGGTGCCCTTAGACGGGACAACAGATACATGCTTAGTGGCTCCCAGTGTTCAACCAGAGCTGAGTCAAAGTTTTGGATGTGGGGAACATGATCTTTGAAGTGCAAGATGCGTTTTTGTATTTTTTGTAACACACAGACAGCAAATGGCTTTCATTGATGCCATTCCAGTCTCTCATTCTTAACTGTGCTCACTGACTGGTTCCTCAAGCACACCCCTACAGATTCTCCATACAAATTCAGTGGATGATTCTGGAACAGATGTGGCCCTGGTCTTGTGTGCCATGTGTATTGCAGTGTGATGTTCTCAGCCCCATAAAATAAAGGCACTGTCCCAATGCTGCAAAGCAACAGGCGTGAAATGGATTGCTGAAAACAATCTACTGCTGTAGAGTGGGAGGCCTAGTCTGGCTCCGCCTGCCTACTGCTCCCAGTTCAGTTTTCGCTGAGATTATAGTCTGGAACTGATGTTTGCCAGATGAAATGATGGGCCATTCTGAGGGGCCCACCAATCAGCAATGAAACTTCTCTTTGAAGTCAAGAGCTAGATGAACCGTTACAAACAGTAGTAGCAACGCTAGAAAACATTGAAGAATTGAAGCTGCAGCAAAATTATAAATTTAGGACGGAGGCATTGTTGCATTACTGCCAACGGTGTTTGGGAAAAGGCTAATATATCATCTTGCATCATTAGTGGCGAAGCAGGAAGTAAAACAATCCCATAGTGATCAATGCTGATCAGAGATGTAAGGTGTGTGACAACACCCTTTTTGCACACTGTAATTCCAGAAATGTACTACATAATTTGACAAGAGCTAAATAGTCATGTATCCTGAAGAGGGGCAGAATTCCTCCTGCAGAAATGACCTAGCAATGGCATTCAGCTCTGAAGGTCACAGCAGCTGCGCTCTGAGGGCTGGAGTCAGCAAGGCCACCCTCACATTCCTCCCACCGTATCTCAAATATGCACTCACAATATGGGCTTGGTGAGATCTCAGGCCGAAGACTCCTCTCCTCCTCCTTCTCCTATTCGAGTGCCTGCAATGTGTGAGTGTCTCAGGGGAGTTGCCCCGCAGTAGTCACGGGCTGAGTCTATTAACCGAGTTGAGCACGGACTAATTAAATCAGCATTCCTGTGCGTTCCACCAGCAGCACCGATGGGCCAGACCAACGCACAGGAGCAGTTTGCATGACTCAGCAAAATGGGAACGTGTTTTTACCTCAAGGACAGAATTCTTAAAGAATCTGTAAAAGGGAAAGAATACAGAAATGAACACCTACAGAAACTTCGAATTTCTACACTAAATCACATTGGTGTCTGTGCTTCACAAGAATAGGGGGGAGAAAACCTGCACTGGATAAATCTGATTTATGCGTTTATTTAGCGCTCACACAATAAAACTCTGCATCTGGGTCTGCATTTCCTCCTGGTGAATGGGGGCTTTGTTCCTGATGTTCCCTCCCTCCCTCCCTCCCTCTCAGCCCCCCTGCTGGTGTGGACAAACCTGCTGGGGTACACCCCCTGTTGTGCTCAAGCTGTTTACCGTGTTTGAACCTCCATTACAAGACTTTCCTGTGTGACCAGCTCTCCTTGGAGAAGCCCCGATTAAAGCCGCTTCTGTCCTCCAAAAAGCTCCTCCTTATAAAATGTTCAGTTCTTGATCTGTCTGAGGCACATGACATTTAATCTTAGTGTCGCTATTTTTATCGGGAGAGCATGATAATGAGGTGGCCAGTGTCTTTTTGCAGACCTCTCCTCCCAACATACACCGCACTCCCTTGCGTGCCAGCCGTGAATCACAGACAAGCAGGGGGGGGGGGGGGGGGGGGGTTGGTCTGACGGCGACACGGGAACAGTTCCCATGACGATGGACGGATCTGTCTACGACACCGCCGGCCGCATCTCAAAGGAGACAAAAGAACAGAACAGAGGATCACAAAGGCGGCCAGAACGGTGTGCGTGCCACACACACACACACACACCGACATCTGACAGAGCCTGTAGCATCACCTGATAATATGCCAGGCGCTCTGCCTCCACCACTGCAGGCTGATATGGAGCTCCCGGCAGGCGTGCCCTTGGCTTGCTATATTTAGTCAAACACAAAAGAGGTCCCAGCCGTTTGAGAGGCAGACAGACATGGTGTGCAGACAAGGCTCCGGTAATGGCTGCTGTCTTGGCACTGGCTAATTCCTCCCAGCATCGGTGCTGATAATCGAAGCCCATACACAGGCCTCGGCCCCAGGAGCCCACAGCTGCGGCTGCCGCAGGATGGAGGGAAGGGGGAAGTGGAGGAGGGGGGAGATTTCAAAGAGCTATGATAAGGGACAGGGAGGGGAGAAGAGGGAGAAACTGTACTAAATATATAGGGTTGGATGGAAAGGCTAGATAAAACTGGCTGGCACAGGGAAACCAAAAAATAATTTTGAAGGACAGGAAAAGACAGAATAAACAATGGGATGGAGGGAACAAAATATGAAGAGAAAGCAGAATCAGAAAAAGAGCAAGAGCTGGGACAGAGGTGAGTTGCAAACACATGACAGAGTGACAGTGGGAGAGAAATGAGTACAGATAGACAGAGGAACAAGAAACTCCTGGCCACTCCCTCACTCCATCCCCTGCAACTTCTGGAGAGTCCCTGAGGCTCTGCTCTTCTTCGCCTAGTCATCCTTCCCCCTCTCTCTCCCTCCCATCCTGTCTCTTTCTCCCCCCCCCCCCCTCCATCGGAGGCCCCTGTGCTGGGTCAGGGGGCAGAAACTATTCCAGCAATGTCTCTGCAGTTGGGTCCGGTACAGAGTGCTTGTTTAGATTGGGTGAGGATGCCTGTGGAGTGAGCATTTCCTCTGAGACAGCTGTGATCACACGCCGGCTGACTGGAGAGCCTGATGCAACAGTAATGAAACCCTCGCCAAACCAGAGACGACGTTCAAAAATCACAGGCTAAAGGCTACACGTTTACAGGCTAAACGCTACTGTTTTTACTCCTCTATAAATGTTTTGTAATCTGTTCCGCCAACTGTGTTGTTTCCCCCCTTTCCTCTGAAATTGTGTCAATTTGCATTTCATGGAAAAACAAATACTGTCAGAAGAAGTGGCCTTACAGTTAAACTCAATACAAGTTCCCATCGTTAAAGCTGTGCTAAATTATACCTTAGAATGCATCCAAATCCTCAGTCTCTTGCTCTTCTATGTGACTCCAACATCAGAGCGATGGGTTTACCAGACTGGACCACTCTCCCACTGTCTGTTAACAAGTTGTTTTTTTTTCTCTCAGAAAACTCAAAACCCTTTCTGTCTTAAAGGGTTGGGGCATTCATATGTGTAAGGGAGAGCGAGAGAGAAGGAGAAGGAGAGAGAGCTGAGGTCATTCTGTACTAGGGTGCACTCAGCAAACACACAGGGAGGAAAAATAGCATAGTGCTCTTTTAGTGTGCTACCGTTACAAAGACGTCATGTTTGCTCAACAAAAAAAAAACAAAAAAAAGAAGAAAAGAACTGTACACGATACGCGAGCGAACCAATTATTTTTAGGAAGAGCACCTTATATGGTCACAACACCAAGGCCAAGTCATGGAAAATATTGACGAATAAAAAAGGGAAGGAAATCAAGCACTGTTGAGATCAATGGTGACTTCTGAACTGGCAGACTGATGACAGTTGGTCTACCAAACCATTTCTGTCTTCTATGACACACACACGAGTGAACTCACTGACCGAAATGGTCTGTCCGCTGAATACTAGGCCTTAAAACCAGATTTATTTTCCCGTAAATGGGAGGAGTGTTTGAATACAGATTGATATATGAACCCCTTCAGGCCACACATGATCTCTCTGCCTCTCTATACATATGTTCCATCTCCCTTTTTCTCTATGCAACCAGACACACAGGCGCACAACTCCCAATGGAGACGGTGACTCATGCAGTAGTCACAGACGTAGCTTCCGGAGAGGAGCTTGGAGCACAATGCAGCTGTGGACTACCATTCATCAGCAGAGGACACTCTGCACCCAGTCCCTAATGATGACATCACTTGCCCAGTCTCAGCTCACACCTCAGCCTTCAGGCGTCTCATCAGTGATCCTCACCTCGCACCATGGATGGCGAGACCAAGTCACCGACAAGGATGAGCTGAGGAGGAGATCAGTCCTGTCAGCCGATGTGAGATGATGCCTGATGGGTGTCGTGCCTTGGCCACAGTGACCCACAATGCTCGAGCCTAGGCTCTCGTTCTCCATTGCTGACTGATAATGGCTGACAAGAGTTGCATTGTGTTGCACCCACTTCTCCCGGGTTGCCTCACAATCGTTTCCTCACCGACCAGCCAGTGCCAGGGCGGGTGAGATTCCAGCCTCTCGGAACAGGCCCGGCGTTTCAGCTCTGCTGGGTAGGGGGGCAGTGGGTGGCAAAGCTTGGGCCCCACCCTCTGAATGGAGGCTATATTTAGCAGCATGATGGCCAAGCCTTTCCTCAGCACTCAACATTCTCTAAGGGGGAGGCTCAGGTTCAGGCCACAGTATTACCCAAAAAGGAGCTGGTGGTGAGCACAGGCCACTTCTCACACTGCAGCACCAGAGGAATGTCTAGTCAGGCCACACAGAAAACAGAGGGAAAGTGTGTCAGAGGGGGGGGGGGGGGGGAGAAAGAGTGACTGAACAAGTAGTGAGACAGAAATAAAGAAGGGAAAAAAAGGGAGAGAGACTGAAGGAGTCTGAAGGCACGTGGTATCTCTGCATGTAACCATGGAGAGACACACCGTGAAGAACATCACACCCTGCCTCGGGCCCTGACTCAGGCAGACGTCAGCTCTTGGAAACCACGCGTCCACTTCCACCCAAAGACCTACCAGGGAGGAGCAACACCGGAAATGGCTACAACTGACCCGCGTCTTACAAGCAGCACAGCCTCAACCTTACTGCCATTAGTCTCCCAAACTGCTGTGTGAACACAGTGGAAGTTATATCCAATTGGTTTTCAGGCTCTAAACCTTGCCACTTTGAGCAGCTTTGCACATCACTCATAACAAACAGATTCAATGCAATAGTCAACAAAATCCCCTGTGCCAGGTCTTAGTGTGGCCATAGGAGGGATTGACCTGGTTTTACATCCCAATATCTACAACTAGATAGCGTTGTTTCACAAAAATATTCAAGAACGTGAATGCAAATGGTAATCACAGCCATACTGGGACAAACAGACCAGGGCATGGTCCTGGTTAGCATGGGGGAAGCAAATGTTAAGGTGTAGGAACATGGTGATCATTGTTGACTGTGAGCGCTGTGTACATTCTGGCTATCCAGTGCAAATACTGGAGTATTTCTAAAAGATTACATTCCTAGCCAGAGCATCAGAGGACCCAGAGGGCATCGTCTGAAGAATGAAAAGGGAGGCTCTATTCGACTCAGACAAATATTAGCCAAACATCCAGGAATGAGAGGTGATGAAATAAGTAAATGTTGAACGGGTCAAATATGTATTGGCACAAGTTTAAGATTAAAAAAAAGTTATTGTTCTCCTAGTGAAAAGCCTCAAACTTTAAAAAAAAAGACATATAGAACAACAAGAATCTCTCAAGGGGAGACAAAAACAAATATTAGCGTAAAACTGAGCTTACTTCTAGGGTCCGATGCTCGAACAACACCCTCTAGACCAATGAGCAAGAGTCACATGCTGGATTACTCCCCGACTTCCTCATCTCTCAACACACACACACACACACACACACACACACCTTGACTTCAACAGATCAAAAAGTCATGTACGCAAACACTGAATGCATAAACATAACCAAACTGTTGACTGACAACATTTACAATCAACGTGTACAACCAATCAGCCTGAAAAAGACCCCTGATGTCTAGACATACAGTGCTATGATGGCACAGCCTGTGGCATGGGGCATTTGTGGCGAGACAAAAACATCACTGTTACGTACCCGTTTGAAGTCAAGTAGGGTGGGGATGGGTGGGTATGTATACTGATTAAGATCATATTATATCACGACAGATGACAGATCCACTGAACATCTTTAACATCACAATGATGTTTGTCAATACCAGACAAATCAGGTTTAAATATACAGTGACAGCAACAATGGCAATTATCTGGAGGTCAAAGTCAAGGCCCTTCTTCTCCACTGCTGTAAGGAACAGGTTACTGTACTTACCCTTAAAGCTCACCTGCCCTGTTACTCAATTTAACCACAGGTATAAAACCTGCAGGTAACAGGAGATGAGTGGACGGTGTTGTGGAGGATCATGTTGCAGAGAGCACAGGGCAGGCTACAAGCTCCCTGTAATTACGCAGACACAGCAGACATGTTCTAGCTATAAAGACGTGCTGTCAGACAAATCAATACGTTGAGTTACTGTGTGTACCGATTCATAAAGCCCCCCCCCACACTCCACACTAATGCATTCTGACCCAATCAACTGGTACTGCTATTGTCAATGTTGGTATTCTTCAGAGCCACACAATGGTTCTGAGATGGGAGGATTCCAAGATTTAAAGACTGGAAAGGTGACAAGTCATCAGTATGAAGGTCAACCACTATCACCGTAAACAAGAGGGAACAGGTCTCGACTGCTCGTAAAAGCCATCTGACAAGGACATGGTAAGCTATTGTGGCAGCTAAATTGACAGCGGAAGACTGCATTCTGTCATCTTGAGTAAAGAGGGGATAACATGAAAAGCTCAGGTCCTGTTTGAGGGACTGCACTGAATGCAAGCAAGTTGCAAACACTCCCTGTGCCATTTACGATGTCAAACATGAGTAAGGCGTTGACCACTGAGAGGGCTTTCACACAGGAAAGGGAAAGCTCAGAGCTGTGCATAAATCAGATAATAGAAATCCCCATTCTGCTAGTTTTAGTTGATCATCTTGGGTTCTCTGACAGACCCATCAATGAGTTTGTGTTTGGCTGTTTATCCCAGTAAGATAGCCTATATCTGAGAGATGAACCAGTTTAGAAGGATCCATGTACAAAGAGATCCCACCAACTCAGAGCAAAACTAAATGTGTAACAAGCAACGCATAGTGAAACCAACCAACCAACCCTTGTTTTAAAGTCACCCTTTTTTTGCTCTCTCTCCCCTCTGACTCAATTAAATCTTTAACTATTCCCTCTCAGTCTGTTCTAATGTTGATTTAAGCTGGGGTCATTTCCCGTCATTGGTTCTACAAGAAATGCCTCATTTGTAGCCTACCCAGCTTCCCAGGAAGAAGTACAAGAGAGGGGGAGAGTACTTTTCCTTGAGTGAGCTAGAGACATTTTTCAGTGGAAGACGTGGTTTAACTCTGACTCATAAGGATAACAGCATGGTACAGATGAGTTTACACTAAATCGGCCAACAGTGGCATTTGGTTGGGTTTACATTGGCAAACACTGATCTTTGTTTCCAAGAACATGCCCATATGCATGTGTCTAATATTGTCTAATAAAAGGCTACCATGTTCGTTTGGGGAGGTTGTTATTTAGCGCAAGGATGCATTCAATGAGGGTTGAACCCACGCGTGTCAAAGACTGCGCCCCTTAGTCATGAGCCCAATCTTAAACAGCTCTTCCAAGGCGCACACAAGGAGTCAAGGAGCCCAGGGCTGCTCTTCCTGGAAGTGGTGGGTCCCTGGGGTAGCAACAAGGTCTTTGCAGGCAGAGGACTGCAGGGGATGAATCCAACAGTCTGGGGTTAGGCACACTTGGGCCCATCCCTTGGAGGTTTCCATATGAATTGAGAAGATGACACAAATATTTGTGGATGAAGCCTCACTGGCATTTACAGCTGCATACCTCCCTGTGTTCATATCAGTCTGTAAGGGCTATTTCACGCCAAACCCAGTTCCAGAGTCTAAATAAAGTGGTCACAAGGGCTCCAGTAGGGCAAGGCATTTTAATTTTTGTATAGGAGTGTGTTTTCAACTACAGCAGCCACACATCCTGTCATTAAGTTTGGAATCCACTGGGATCAAAGTGAACACGACCTCTGTAACTTGCCAGCTGATCTAGTGACTCGTAAACAATTATTAATCTGCCAGTGGATCCACGTGGGTGCAAGGGTTGATTTGAGTTTTTTTAGCCTGGCTAACTGAGCAACTGCACAACTCCTACCAATAAAATCCCTCAGTACAGAGGCCAGGGCTCATCCCAGGACTTGATGCAGCAGACAAAACAGTCACCATGGCAATCTAGCGAAAGCAGACAAAAACACTGCTGCCTGCCTCATAGTGGGCAGCGGCCTGGTGAACTCAAGACTCCACAGGATTATAAGTCTGCTTCTTCCACTTCCAAGTCACCGGTCATTACAACCAATGCATAGCAGCATTTCTAAAGAGCGAGATCTAGTAATTGAGCCAATTGTGTAGTATTTTGTATAAACAATCTGCCTGGTGTAATGTATACAGCAGACAAGATTGAACCCACATGACAGATTCTAGACAATGAGGAAAAAAATGAAACCAGACACTCAAGAAACTAGGGAATTTTTGGATGTCCTTCAGGGCAACTGAACACACTGAAACTGTTGTTGCCATGTTGGACCCTTTGAACCCCTAATACATCAGGCCAGACCCTTCACCTGTCATCGTTAGAGGAGGATCACAAAGCTCTTGAGGTTTCACCAGTGATAAATCTTATCAAACAAAGATAGAATTTCTCCATAAAAAGGTGTGGAGAGAGGTGTGACAGGGAGACGTGGCTGGGGATGGGATGTTGCAATGCTGCAGCCGGAGCTGGTGGCCTATGTTCCTTGTACACTTTATCAGTCACTTCCAGAAGCAGTGGTTTGTTTGGTGCCTATGGCAACATGCAGGCCTGCCTCATTGTCTTAGAGGGGGCCTGTCTGATGTACCAGAGTGGGAGCAACGATGAACGACACCCTGGCTACATCAATAATGCAAGTGCCCGTCAGCTTCAAAGCCTGAAAGGGAGGCAAGGAACACTAGTTATCACACTTTGCTAAAAAGTGCACACTCTCACTCATACACAAACACACAGACTCAGAGAAAGAGAAAGAAAGAAAAACATACATACAGACAGACAGACAGACAGACAGACAGACAGACAGACAGACACGCACACACACACAGAGTGTTAAGATGGAGCTCCCGGAGAATGGAAAGGAGACCCAGAGCATGTGAGGTGCTGTCAGTTGCTGCTGGCAGCGAGAGGTTGCTCTCTGAGGAAGCTCACTGTCGCTGACTGGCTGTGTCATTCGTCCGCCAAAGGCAGCTGATTAAATCCAAACTCAAAGCACATTATCAATGCAAAACATACATCCTTTCTCTTTCTTCTTCTCCCTTTCTGGACCTCTGTTCAGGACATCTGTCATCAAAGAAATAATGAGCTTATGTATCGAACCAAAAAAGGATTACAAAATAATGCAATTAGAGAAATGCAGTTGAAATCACAACCAACATCTGTTAAACAAACTTTTAAGAGATAGTCTATTACATACTGCAAAAATACTTCACACGAGAACCACCTAATATAGGCTTCATTACCTTCAGTAAATATGTGTACTACCTGGACCTTCATTCCTCAACTAGCAAAGAAGGAATAGAAATCAGCAGCTGTAAGCCTTGGCCTAGAACCACCCGAAGATTGAATCATGAACTGCATTTTACAGCACTAACTACTTGTGCCAAAAGGAAAGCCATCAATAAATCTATCCTATCCAGTGGCATACTGTTAATAGTTCAACATTCCTAAAGAGATACTTAATGCAGCGGGACAGTAACATTTCAGTTTGCTTGCTACCCTCTTACACGCGTCAGCAAAGTTTGGTCATTCATTTTTTTTTAAACCCGCCACTTTAGGGGTGAACGAAGGAGAAGAGCACCAAGTACACAGAGGATCCTGTGATTACAGCATGCAATGGATCTTCTACTTGACTGAAGCCATCAGAGGAATTTGACATGGCTCTGTGATTGCATTGCCACAATAAGCTTGGTTGCCCACTGTGTAGGACTACTTGTGCCCCTCTTTTTTTTGGCTCATAATTAAATTCAGCTCCCAACCCCACGCCCCCTTTTACTCCCTCTCCTTCCATGTCATCCTCTGTTCAACCCCCTCTGTCTGTTTTCCCTCTAGGTTTTTCCCGCTCTGCCAAGCAAAAGGGCCCCTGGAAAAAAAAAAGCAACAGATCACAAATGGGGAGCAGCCGGTGGTTGGGCTTGCGTCAAGCCCCCTGGACAACACGTTTTCCAGATAATGTCCATTATCCTCCTTTGGGAAGGGTCAATACATGTTCACTGAAAATAACAAAAAGCTTCATCACTCCTTCATAAGACCCTTACGCAGACAAGATAAATTGGTTTCAATTTCACAGGGTAGGGTGAAACACCACAAGGTAGTGCGCAACAAACAAGACAGACAATTTAGATATTATTTGGGCTATGGGCCACAGAACATTTATATATGAATGTTCTTGGCAAAGATGAAATCCGTTAGGTCATTATCTAGCGAACACAATTGAGCCAAAAGTGTCTACATTTCATATGGACCATGTAGTAGTTTACACCACAGTGTACCACGGTTATACAAAGAAGCAATGCAAGAGAGGTACAATCCCGAACAGTATCCTTGGCCGGACGGATATCCTGTCAATGCCTTTGGCTACATTGTTTCGGCAGTGGAGGAAAACGTAGGAAGAAAAAGAAAGTCTACGTTGGGACATAGTTAAATTAAACTTACTACTGGAATTTGTAAAAAAAAATCTTGCATAAGGCATCGCGAAGGTAACAGATCTTGTATACCTACAATTATCATGTTAGTGGTTCGACGAAGCTTTGGGCTGTAGAAGCGTATCCGCCCTGTCTTTGCGGCTGACATCCATAGCCCACATGGCAGCTAAAGGTGTCTTCAACAGTGTGCGAATACTGCTGTTTTACCTTAAGACCTATTTAATCATTTTTTTACAGTACATTTCAGTTGGGTGACACAGCACGGGCCAGACCAAACGCGTATAGCCTAATTCAACCAAGTTATCCAAAAACAGCTATGCATACGTTCACAAACATCAACGCTTGATACAGCTACATTCCAACCGTAGTAAGACGTTAAGTTTATAAAACTGAGTACGGTTTCGTACGAATTTCGTTGTACACTGTGCATTAAGTTTGTTTTTCATTTTTGCCTATTAGGACAAAATTGCATCTAATTTGAGGTAGGATTAACTTGGACGAATGTGGGAATCCTTACCTTTACAAAGAGTTCGATAACGGGTTCGTTATCGCCCTTCACTCCGTTCTGGGGTACCGAAAGAGACATTTTTAAGTTAGTTTTTTAAGTTTCCACCGTAACTGGCCTCCTCAGCCAAAGAAAAAAAGGCAACTATTTTCCCAGCAGCAATGTTCTCCGCCTCCCCGTCCGTGCAGCCTTCGGATAACCGTTTTCCCAACCAAGTTGTGATGGCCAGCTGGAACCGCGCAGCAATTCTCACACAAGTCGAGTTCACGCAGCTCGTTTGCCACTGGTGCCGACTGATACAAAGAAGAGTATTTCCCCGCTTTTCTAGAAGCTCGATATGGCTATCAATGCATTGTTAAGCCTCCCCTACTCTTTGGTCTTTTACGTTGCACTAGACTGGAGAGTATGATGGGGTGAGGGAAAAAAGCAACGGGAATATTTAAAGGCGTGATGTCATCTGCACGGCAAACAAAAAGTGGGCTGGGTTTGAGGGGAGTCTTGGAGAAGAGAATGCCTGCAGCGCTTCTGTACGTTGTGTGACAGAGACGACCAATAGCCGAAGGCCGTCTCATTTGCATCAGTGCAGTTGGTCATGTTAACAGAATTCCACACAATGTATTTAAGACACAGCCACCCATTACTTTTGTTAATGCGTCCAAATCTTCTCTTCATAAAAGAATCCACCTCCACCATTACAAACTTTTTGAAGACTACAGAGGGCCAATTCTTTGGCCAAATGTAACCATCTGGTGGGCTAGGCAATATTGTAGGCGATGCAAGGGGAACTTGGTCACAGAATAATGAGAAAATAAACTCATACTAAAACTAGTCCTAACATCATATCCTAAAACTAAGTATGTTATTTGTTATTTCACACCTGTCAAAACGATTCAAAGTGAACGAAAGAGATTTAACTGGTTGTTCTGCTCTAACTGGCTTAACTCAGCTGGCTGGCGTCATCCCTCGGGACCCTGTTCCAACAGGCTCCCATGTGACGCTGGCCCTAGCAACCGTACACAGAGACCTACCGCAGCCTCAGCCTACCTCCGGCAGTAGTGGAGCAGGTGCTGCAAAACAAAGCCTTAGTGGCCTTCAATGGTTGCGCCGAGATTCTGTTCCTACATTCACATCTAGTTTTCATAACAGTGTAGGCACACCAACCCTTATTACTATACTTGTTTTTACTCTGAAGTAGTCACCCTTACACATGCACAGTGCCAGGGCACTCATTGGCCTAGACAAAAGCCATAGCCGGGTGCAGTGCCCATGCAGTCCTATGTTGGCAGGATGGCTTTCTACCTCCCAAGTGTTGATCTCATCTGAAAATGGCTACAAAGCTGATGACCACCTAATGCTAATCAAAGTAGTAGTTGAACCCTTTAGGAATCTCCTTTGCACTCTCAAGAGCTCTAATGCTTACAGGGATGCTACATAAATAAACAAACACTAAATAAAGATGGGGAAACATCATGCTGTTTGCGTTAGTCCAGTGGCCACAGACCTGCTCATTAGTGAGCCTCCTGAGTCCTGATATACTGGTCTATCTTGTACCATATTAGAAACGAATCAACTTATGTTTCTCACCCACATTAGAGGCTCGCACAGGACTTTAATGGCACCTCACAGCATTCATTTTGCCCATTCATGTGAAGCCTTACTTCATTTAATACATTTCCCCCTTAATGGATATACTCCCAAGGTCAGAGAGGTAAGGTACAATGAACTACCTTGATTCAGTATGGTACTCCATTGGCTCCAAAGATGTTCCCAAAATGTGCAGTAGAAAACAGGCTACACACATCAAAGTTGAGGGGCTAACCCTGCAGAAGCATGTGTAAATCTAGCAAACCAGACAAAAGGGCATCTTCTAAAAAAAAAAAAAAAAAATAGGAGAGCTGAGTAAAGGTTCTCTTTTTAATGCGACTTTTTCAAAGTCAGAATTTACATTACATTTCAACAATTTCAAACAACTTAAAAAGTTACCAAAAAGAAGAGGAAAAAAATAATAATAAAAAAAAAAAAATAAAAATAAAAAAAATCACACTCATACCAATGATTCTGTTTTGTTCTGTGGAAATACGACCTCGGCCCAGTGGGGACCAGGACTGGCCCACAAAGGGCTGCAACTAAAGGGCGAGGTGGCAGCTCTGATCTGCGTCACTGAAGATTTTTTTTTTCATTCTTTTTCGTTTACCATCAGCTTCATGCACACGGGAGGGTTGGACACTCAGTGCTTCTGCACATGCAATCACAGAACAACCCCCCATCCCCATCTGCACTCTGCCAACCTGCACAAGGTACACACAAATCAACCTCTCTACAGTTCCTTTACTGGTCATGTAAAAAATAAAGATACAGGAACCGAGGGAGCAAAGAGACTTGAACAAACCTGAACAATCTGGATACATGTACAGTGTCTTATGGAAGAGGGGGGAGGCAAATGAAAATTAAAACAGTTAATGGGGGCCATGCTGTAACAAAACGCAGCTCTACTCCCCACCCGACAGAAGTCCCATTGGACTGTGTACCCAAAGCATTAAAAATAAACCTAGAGCATCAACAATTTGTACATTCTAAAGCTGAACCAACATCAAACTTAACTGAGAAAAAAAAAAAAAAAAAACACGGAGAAGAGGGGGAGACAGAGAAAGAAATAGAGAGGGAAGATTTGGGAGAGACTGTTCCTCAGGAGGGTGGTGGGGACATCTGTGCCTTCCTCATGGAGCGCAGGGCTTTCTCACGTAGTTGTCTCTCCAAGTCATCAAGACTGTCATCTACTTCACTGTCTGATTCCTTAAAAGAAAGGCAGCATTAAAAATTATACCTCCACTCAATGTTACATACCTTTAACGTGGTCTTCACCACCATATTCAAAGAACAGACCTGTTTATTGTGGTGGTGGAGGTGGTATTTACTCAATGTCGCTCTAAAAAGAGGAATCAGAATCCTGATTAAAAATGACTTCTCTTTTTAGAAATGATATTTGAAAACCAAACCTAAATGAGGAAAACAAGTAACAAAATCCCAAGAAAGGAACATGAAATCCTGGGGAAATGTATATGAAATCATTAGTGGCATGTGACAAATATATTTGTTCTGAGTGTGGGGCCTTCTGACCGGTCCCTTAAGGAAATCCCATTAGAATGATTTTTAATCAAGCACAAAGCCAGTTTCATAAGCCGGGTTTCCATCTAACTTATTATTGCGTATTTTGACCTTTTGAATAAGAAATCCTTTGTGGAAACGCTTGGAATTTGCATACAATTTCCAAAAAAACAAAATACATTTTCGTAAATGCGCTTAAAATATGCAAATTAGTTGAATGGAAAACAGCTTTAGTCAGGACGGCGCTCTTGAACTGATGGTAATGTACATGGTCAAAATATCTCCCCCTCTAGCATGAATAATGTTACTTCAACACTAACACCATCATTCCTGAATCCATCTGTGGATGGCTTTAGGACTGCTAGCTCAGACAAGAGGGCGTCACCTTTTTCGGGGAGGAGTCAGCATCTCCCTCGCCCTCCTGCTCCGGCTCCTGCTCCTGCTCCTGCTCCGGCTCCTGTTTAACCCGGCCCTGTCCATCTTCAGCCTCGGCTTCCGCTGTGGCGCTCTTCTCCTTCTTGTGTTTCTTGTGCTTCTTGTGCTTCTTATCCTTCTTGTGTTTCTTCTCCTTCTTCTTCTTCTTTTTCTTCCCACTAGCCTCAGCATCGGACGTCTACAGAAGAGACACACCCACACACACACAAACAGATAAACACACTGACCAATCAGTGGGCCACCTGGCAGGATAACAGCTTTCAGTAACGATAATCTCCCCCATTACCCAAGACTGTTTGAAACAATTGAGAAGGTAAGAATAATCAATATGCATACAGTCTGTGTGAACAGACTTTAAATCATAATATTGCATTGACTGGTGATACAATCTTCTACACAACCTGCATTACCTAGTCCTCACTAGGTCAGAGGTCAGAGCATGTTGGCTGTACCTTGTTAGGAGAGGGGCTGGCGGAGGCGCTGCCAGGCTTTTTGGCAGGGGGAGGTGGCGATCCGCTGGCTGAGCGGGACGGAGAGGGCGATGCAGAGGCAGGAGCCGGCCGCTTCAACAGCAGAGGGTGTGAGGCAGGCAACCGAGAGTGAGGGGAGACCCTCCTCATTGGCTGGGGGCTCTGAGAACCTCTGATGTGAGCAGAGATGAGGGGGAGAGAGAGAGAGAGAGAGAGAGAGAGAGAGAGAGAGAGAGAGAGAGAGAGAGAGAGAGAGAGAGAGAGACACATGATATGCAAATTAAAAATGCATACCTGTTCCTTAAACATTAAAAAATGAATAACATTTACCAGAAAGGGATCCAGCTCAAACCAAGCCCTGATATTCTAATAGAGGTAGGGGGTTTTGCGTACCTTTGGGTCTTGCGTGGCTCTGGGGTGCGGGACACCCTGCGGATGGGCCGGTTGTTGTGGGAAGGGGACTGCTGCCTCGGGCCGCGGGCCTGCTGCGGGGAGCCGGAGTGGGGGAAGCGGCTCTGGGGGCTGACTGACCCCTGGGATGGGTGAGGGTGGGCTCGGCCGGAGGGGGAAGGGGAGAGCCGGGAGTCTCTGGCGGCCCGGGACGAGCTCGGTGGTGAGCTCCTGCGCTGGCGTGGAGGGGGTGAGATGGATGAGGGGGGAGTGCGTCTCTTTTGGCCGGGGGGGCTGCTGCGGCGCCGAGGGGAGCGAGAGGGCCGGCGCTTAGCCCCTGGGGAAGGCGACGCCCGGCGCCTGGGGGGAGGGGAGCCCGAGGGCCGGCGCTTCTGCTGCACAGGGGAGGGGCTGTAGCGCCGCTGGATGGCGGGAGAGAAGCGGCGGGGGGACGGGGAGCGTCTGCGGGGAGGAGAGGGAGACCTGAGGGGAGAACACATCAAATACATAAAAATACATTTCATCCAAGTTTGCATCTCCAATCGGGAAACCTGACCATGATTTGCATTACCTGCTTCATCCATCTTTTTCTTTGGTCATAAAGCTCATCTCAACGCTGCAATGAATCCTAACCATAAACGATCGACGTGAGTATGTGAGAGAGGCCCAATATCACTAATATTTAGTTAAATGAGGAACTGAACAAACAATGTGTGGTCAGTGTCACTGAAGATAAGTGACACACAAACTAAAACATAAGCCAGTATGAGGAGAGCCATGTGGCTGAGCTGAGGGCTTCACCTGCGTCTGGGAGGAGGAGAGGGTGACCTGCGACGTCTGGGGGGAGAAGGGGAGCGGTGGCGCCGCCCTGCTGGCGAGGGACTCCGCCTTTTCCTGGAAAACACAACGATAACAAAGAATAAAATCAAAAACCTTCAGAAATGGCTTCAAACTATTAAGGCCCATCTTAGAGACACCAGTGGTGTGCTGGGGTTTTACCTGGGGGAGGCATCTCTGTGTCGTC
The DNA here is from genome assembly GCF_900700415.2 of Clupea harengus. Taxonomy (NCBI): domain Eukaryota; kingdom Metazoa; phylum Chordata; class Actinopteri; order Clupeiformes; family Clupeidae; genus Clupea; species Clupea harengus. The sequence continues at coordinate 22,144,254 of NC_045165.1, forward strand.
TGGAGGGCGAAGGAGTCCGTCGCCTCCGGATGTCGCCGTTCTTGGCCGGAGGTCCTCGGACCGGCCGTCTGGAGGCTTCACCCTCAGATGAGGAGGACCCTGAATCGGCTGCATAGTTAAAAGAAACAAAACAAACAGAATCCATGCGTGTTAGCGGCACATTCTGTGCGGTGTCCACTGAGAGAAACACCTAGATGAGGGTTAAAGCACAACACGTCCACATCGCCCAGTACGAGACAAGGGGGGGCAGGGGGGGACGACACAGATACAGACTGGTTAGAGAGGAGAGAAGGAGATGTTGAGGGGATTAAAGGAGGAGAGCGAGAGGGGTGAGGGAGAAGAGCAAAGGTGGAAAAACACAAATAAAAAGGGGTGACAACCTGAAGACGACTGCTGATTCTGCCTGCGATACTGACGTCGCTGCTGCACAGAATCGGCCGTGGCCCCCTTCCCACCTTTATCCTCCTCTGAAATGCAAAGCAGTGAGCCATCTTTTTCGGCGCCCAGGGAAACACATACGCGCATGTACACACACACACACACACACACACACACACACACACACACAACCAGGTGTATCACCCCAGTGAACCCCCACAGCTTGACCCGGAGATGTAACAATGGCAATGATGAAAGTAGTAGGTGGTTGACTTATCCTTGGTTAGCAGTGGAATCAAAATGTATACATAAAACCAAAAAGACAGGACATGGGCTAAGAAACATATTCCTGCTGAAACAAGTTGAGGGCAGAGGTGGAGGCATCACACAGGCATCACTAAAAGAAACAGAACCATGAGAAGGGCACTTTGTAGCTGGGTAACCTGGGTTCTATTCAAACCCCATTAAAGATAATGAACTGGAGGGTGTCTATTACCAGACATAAGTGCTGGTCCTTGCAGGAAGGCTTCAAGGAAAGTGGAGTGTCATGAGCAGGGGTAAGGACTGTGTTTATGCCCATACTGAGCCACAGCCTCTAAGCACATCATACACACAAACACATAATCACACTTACCAGATTCAGATAGGTCAGAGCGTCTGGGTTTGGGGGCTGGGGATGGGGATTCATTCCTTCCAGTTGGTTTTTGCTTTGCACCTGGAGGAGACAAAGATACAGGGGACTTCTATATTATCTGCTGAAGAGTAACTTTAACTTCCACACTTTAACATGGCAGGACCTGGCTGTGGAAATGTATTGACCCCCTTGGCAGCAGGCAGAAAACAAGGATTTCAAGTGGTGTTCCAACTGCTACCCCAGCCTCTCTGCAGAGTCATGCCTGTGTGTTAGGTGAGCTCACTGGGTCCACCGGGCAGTCTAGGCACTCGCGTAACTAGAGATGATACCCGGGCCAGCTCAGGCGTGACGGCTCACTTTGCGAAAAGCTCTTAGAAGCTGCATTCCTTCATCCTCGCTAAAGCACTAGTTTAGCGGGGGACAGGGAAAATTGGAGCACGCGGCAGTGTAACACAAGACAACACAAAGTGGCGGCCAGAGCGAGATAGAGCTCTAGCGGGATCGAGTGCTGATTGGGTGGTTGTAGTGGGGCACTGGCACAACACTGCAGATGGGCAGAGAGGGCAAGCAAAGGAGGCGACGGACAACAAGTTAGAAGGCCAAACATGGAGCCAAAGTAAGAGAGGCTTATCTGCATAAGCAGTAAGGAAGGGACAGAGGGAGGAGAGGGGCGGTTGAAGCGTGGCTCTGTACCTGAGAACTTGCCCGGGGAGCCGGAGCTGGCACGGCCCTTCCTGGCGTGGGGAGAGGCTGAGCGCTGGGCCTTGGCCGGGGAGCCGGCGGCATTCGGGACCGGGGAGGCGCGGCCTCGCCTCCGGGAGGGGCTGGTGGAGGGGTCGCCCTGCCGAGGCACCTTGGGGGGAGGCGAGTTAGACCCACGCTTGAGGGGCCCCTTGCGGGGCGGGTGTGGGGAGGAGGAAGAGCTGCCTGAGGAAGACGCAGAGGGGGAGCGCCGCCTGGAGGCACAACAAGAGAACAACAACAGTGTGAGCCCAAGAGCAAGATCAGCCTCAGCAGTTGTCAAATAGGAATGACTTCACACTTATGCTGTAAAATATGATACATAATATACGCATGGTAGGACATAAAACTGGGTAAACTGAGCATTAGAATCTCCAATCTGGAAACCTGTACCATGATTTGCATTACCTGCTTCGTCGTCCTTTTTCTTTGGTCAAAATGAATGTACTTCCAGACTGTTACGTTATACACACACACACTCACTTGCGGACGGGAGATCTGCTGCGTCTGTGTCTGGGACCAGGAGGGGGACGTCTAGGGGGGCTTCTGCGGCGCGGGGACATGCGTCTGCGGGGGCTGGGCCTCCGGCGGGGAGAGTAGGACCTGGACAAGACCAAAACAGTCTTCAATGTCAAAATTGTATGTACCCACACAGATGCAATAGGCACAAAGGTTCCCTAGAACAATGTGTGAGACATATCCAAAGAAAAAAAAAAAGAAAAGCACAAATATTAAGAGGGCCTGACCTGGAGCGTGACCTGTGTCGTCTCCGGGAGCGGGAGCGTGTGCGCGAGCGATGGCGGGGTCTGTCTCTCCGACTGTCCTTCTCGCGCTCACGGGGTCGTTCCTTGGGACGCTCCTCCTTCTTCACCACCGGCTCTGGGGAAGCCTCTTTGACCTCCACCGCAGAGTCTGGATTCACTGCCTCCTTCACCACATCACTGAAGAGAGAAAAAAAAAGAAAGTTGTGAATCATGACCCCCGTATATGAATAGTGAAACCTATTTGCATAATAGAACAGATACGTCCAGCTAGTAAATGTTTACTGAGTGTTACTGCTGATGGGCACGAGCATCACTAGCCATTCTACTACGGCTGCAGAGGAGATTCAACCAGGCTTAATACCATTACAAGAAATTACACCAAGGGCACTGATTTTGTGTGAAGAGCAAGTTTTTGCAATATTTCTGGTTACCTGGTTGAGGAGGCCTCCAGGATGAGGGGCTGTGGCTTAGAGGCCTCTGACTGGTCAGGTTCAGGCTGCGGCTCCTCTGGGGCTTTGGGAGGGGAGGCCGGGGGCGACACCAGAGGGCTGGGCTTGCGGCGGGGAGAGCGGGAGGGGCTGCGTTTGCGCTCCTTCCTGGGAGGAGAGCGCCTCCTAGGGGACGGTGAGCGGGACTTCCTCCTATGGAGGGAGAGTGGGGAGCAGACAGTATTAGTAAAAGAAGACTTTTCAAAATCCTGCTTTCCCTCCAAATATTAGTACATTTAAAATAAGCATCGACTAATCGCAGGCATGTATAACTTCTCCTGTCATTTTGTCAATCCACATTTAGCTACATAGCAAAATAATTCCAGGATCAAATTGAGCTGGCTCTGGGTAAGGCCCAAACATGACAGGACATCTAGCTGAAGCTGAACTCCCAGCCCTCATCACTGATGCTGCTCACCTCCTAGGGCTTTTGGACTGAGCCCTCTCTTTGTTCTCCTTCTTATCTTCATCCATCCTCTTCAGAGACGCCAGTTTCTCCTGCTCAATCTGCAGGACACACATTTGGAAAGTTCCATGAACAATTTGTCATACATTGCCTGGCATATACTACATTATCACTGACCTGTCTCTACAAGAAAAACAACTGTATTTGCATACAAAATCAGCATATTCAAATTCACTGACTTGTCTCTGTTTGATCTCCTCTTTCTTCTGCTCAAGGAAAGCAGTAGGGATTCCAGCGATATTCTCCTGGGCGCTCAGCAGTAGTGGCCAGAGGTCCTTCATGAACTCCCGGGCGTTCTTGCCGTTCAGGAAACCGGTCAGGTTGATCTGCATCATTTTACTGTCTGGGTTCTGCAACACACAGCCGGGAAGAGAGAAAAGAAGGGAAACAGCACCCCAGTCAATACATAAAGGGAACCCGTTCAGTGGAGGGGGTGGGCTCTGTCAACCACATCCCTGCTTGCCCTTACAGCTTACTCAAGCTGCAGCTTGCCCTGTTCTTCTATAATCTATTGTCCATAGGATCTAGAATGACTAAAAAGTAGTAGATTTAGCTTGATGTGAGTCTTGGTGCCTTACTATATAACCTTGCATTGAGGCACTTACTGTCCTAGATTCCACCCCCTTGGTTGTCATTGAGACCTAAAGCTATGGCAGTTAGCTGAGGGGAGATACCTTGAGAATAATTAAGGCCAGCCATCATGCATGCACTAGCACTTACTGACCTCCCCAATAGCAAATAAATAGCTGGACCTTTTTCAAAAAGTGCGATAGAAAACATCCCTTGCCCTCCAGACCACAATGGGGGATAGTGTCCATTATAAAAAAGGATCAATTACCTAAATGCATGCTATGACTACACAAGTCAAACATCCAGTGTCCCCTCACAATAAACTGCTGATCCTTTTTCTTTTTCTTTTTTTTAAACAACAACAAAAAAACAAATAGCCACAGAACAGAGTGCATCAAAACCCCACAAAGAAAGTACAGTCCCGGTGTCTTCAGTGTGTCCCGCAGGATCTGGGGGGGGACGGAGCGCTCGCCACTCCTGCAGAAAGAGAGGCTCCCTTGGCTTGCTTCCGCCTCCCTACTGCTTGAGACTCAACCACCTTGAGTTTAATGTTATATCATTTATCTAAATTGCAAGAGACGAACAAGCAATAATGAGTACACAGGGCATGTAAAAGGGGTTTATTTCAAACAACTAAGTCAAGAATTAAGAAAAGTGTTTTCTTCCCAAACCCCAATTGAGGATCTAAAAGGCTCACCCTTTACCATAAGTTAAGATATTCATTAACCGAAAGAAAGTTTAGGATCCTATCCCTATATCCCATACAATAAACCGGCCAGTAGTGCAAAGATGATATAACCTAAAACTGACATGTCCGCACATTTATCTTCAGATGAAACAATAAGAAAAGAATACCTTACGGTACAACGAGCCACACCTTCTGAAAACTTAAAAAGCCAATGCTTTTTGCGTCACAAACAAATATTGGCTCTTTATGTTGCATCCATCTCATCACGTCTGATCTCTAGAGAGATGGGTGATGCTGATGGACACTGCATAGCATTCCAAATGCTACCCTCATTAAATAAAGGGGGTCATGAAGCAGTCACAACTAACCAGGTACAATCTGCTATGCAGTTACTGAGCAACTCAGCAGTTTTCAGTCAATACGAGAGCACAGTAATTTTTCACATATAGATGTATTACTAGGATCTGGAGGCTACCTGGCTATTAACTTACAGTGCAACCATGATATCCAAGAATATGGTAAGACCACATTTAAATGGTTCTGGTTGTGATGGTGGTTACACATTGGAAGCTGTCTGTAAGACTAAGACAGGTAAATCGTCTTAGAGTTTTGCAGTGAACTAAGAATGACAATGCATGATGTTAACAATTGTTTGGTTTGAACTGCACATTTATGATTAACTGCTGCATTACAAACAACTATACTACTGAAATCAGCATGACTGTCCATATGTTTCTAGACCTGGCATGATGCCAACCCCTGCTCATGACTCACCTCAAAAACCAAACTTCATCATCAAGGAAGAGTTGGATTCAGTGAGACTTTGGGCTCAGGAGAGATCTAATTAGGTGTTGGTGCTATACTTCGGATGCAAGGTATAACATCCATATTGGTTCAGGCCTTTTAAATCATAAATCACATCATCATTAGAACTGTTGTTCAAAAACTGTACTTTTTTCATAATTATTGCAACAATCCAGTTTCATTGGATGAACTACACATAACTTTACCCGCAGCTATTCGACACACAAGGCACCAACTGTAGCAGATTTCTTGTTGGGTATAAATACGTCTCAAGTCAATGCTACTCAAATGTTAGCTTCATCTCCCACAGTTATGTCACCCACCCAAAGAACATAAAAAGACACAAACATCCTTTATATCTATCAAACAGATACAGTGGGGGCAAAATAAACAGAGGTATTACCTTCTCTTCCAACTGGTTGAAAATGAACTCTATGACGACATCGTCCTCGAACCCCAGGATCTCTGTAACTCGCTGGGTGATCCAAGGTTTGATGACTTCCAGGTTGACTTTGGTCATGTCCACCTGACAGAGCAAAAATTGTCATAAATTCTAAGCTTAGACATGTCAAACTCATTAAATAACATATTAGCCCATTTATTTATGACAAATGTAATATTACAGTATCACTTGAAAACTAAAATAACATTCAAACCTTCTTTTCCAGACATTCTGCAAACTTCAGCTGTTTCAGTAATTTCTTCTGTTTATTGCTGAAGCGATTATCTTGCTCTGCACTTGTCCCCTGAAGAGGAAAAAAAAAAACAATGTGAATCACCACCTTAGCATTTTTAAAGGAGCAAATTGTGATCATTTTAAATGCTTCATAGCATAATCTATGCCTATACCCTTTAACTATTTAGCTTACCAATAACCAAGTAAATGTAAACTACTTAAGTCACAGCAGGTAACCTAATTAGCCAGCTGGATAGCTTAAAAAAGTGATTGTCAGGGATTCAACAAAGTTAAGGCGACATAGATCCATATTAAATCACAGACCAACTCCAGCATCAACGGTGGTCTTCACCTTTCAACTTTTATTGTAAAAAATATATACACAGGTCAGTGAAAATATATATACCACTACAAACTGTCATGTTTTCTTTTATATGAACCACTCAAGAGAGGATCCACAGAGTTTTAACTAAATATCAGGATACCACAGGGGTCTTTAAAAAAAGTTTCAAGCTGTAACACCAGATGTAGTGGGGTGTTCTTCTATGAATTAGATATTTCTTAGATATTAAGTAAGCTTAAACTGTAAAGATATGTATTCTGACATATTTACCATCTTAACTAAGAAAAACTCAACATTGTATGCCTCTCTCAGGAACATTTGAATGGAACAATGACAAAGTATCGTTCTTTGGATGCCTACAAATATCGGTTATCGTCCTCTTTTTGTCACAGATACTCGTTATGGTATGGATCCTGGAAAAAACATATTGGTCGACCCCTACTTAACACTGTTAGATACCTTAGTTATTTATCACTTACTAGTTAACCTCGCTATATGTCGTGGATTAAGGTCTACAGAGTCGCGACCAAGACAAATCTCTCTGCAATCCAGTATCTTTGAAATAGGGTGCAAGTTAGTGACGACGCTTTAAGCATGAAGGTGATGGCCAAGACAACCATCTAATGTTAGCTGTCGATCTAACTAGGTAGAGTCCTGCTCTAAGGAAATGTTGTAGAGCGACCCATGTCAGTGTATCGTTGAAGACAAATACATGCATTTATCTTATACGTTATATAACACGTAACTTAAGTGCTAGATACAATTGTATTAAACACGTCGGTCTAAAGTTGGCTAGAGAATAGCGTTAGCCAACATCTTATCCCTAGATACACTTTTACTAAGCAGAGGCGAATCCCTTTCTAACTGACGTTAACGTTGACTGATTTGGTTCACGTTCCATTACTTTCATACCTGAGTTCATGATGCATTAAATACGTTAACTTGTTCGTGAGCTCCAAATCCTATAACGTTAATGTCTAACTAAACTGCCGATTACTATCAAGGGGAACGTTATCTTCGCTTCGTAATGCACTATCTTGTTAGCCAGCTAGTACACATTATTAGCTACCCAACTTCACCTAAAGTTAGCCTAGCTATCTATCGCTAATGTCATTGAACTGCATGCGTACGATGGCTAGTTTGGATTCGCACACGACAATACAACATTTTTAGAGTTTCGGTTTCGTTTTAGAGCTTAATTAACACATACTAAATCACAAATTCCGTTAATGAACAACATATGAATGACATGGAACGCTAGATAACTATTTCAGCTATGGCTGGCTTATTACGTTCAGCCACTCCACTGATTCCGTACTTAGCAGACACGGCCGCCATTTTTGTGCGTGCTAGCATAGCAAAACTGCTTGCAGTGGAATGGCGCCTGAAATTATTCTTGCGTAGGTGATGATACCATATTATACACAACACTTAAACATAATTGTTTGTCCTCGTTTTACACTACAGTCACCAAGAACGGCTTGAAGTTAAACAGACATTACTTACGCGGAAAAAACCCGCGTCCATCTTAACCAACAGTTCTTTGCACGGGTGTGGAGAAGATGTGATTCAAATGGCCACAATGCAACGCGGTCAGATTCTAGTTCCGCAAAAGAGGTGGTGGAGGCGTGGTATCAAATGTTGTGCGCCTGGTGGTGGGAGCATGAAATAGTTTGGCCTGTTTACAGAATAGAGTCCTGCCACTGGCACATACTAGAATTGTACATTTGATGTGGTCTCGATGTGTAGAATAGATAATTGGGTTAGTAGGCAGCTGAGACATGTTTTTCACATTATAATTTCTGCAATAAGTAGGCCTACCATACAAAAGAATGACGTCGCTGGGTATTTTTTTCCTTTTATTAAAAGTAACAGTTATGTCTTGGAGTTCATATTTCTTCAGGGTTTTTGTTAAGAGAATAATGATGATGTCAAGCAGCAATTATGGTAAGATAGTCCTAAATTACAAGAGTGATCCCGATTGAAACCATATTCATCGACAGTAGCCAATATTTTGAACAATGTTTATAGTGAAAAAAGTATGTTGACGATAGTCTGCTACCGAGTACAATTAAGGAGCTGCAAATAAATCTTACACCTCAGATATATACCACAAAATCCCAACACACAATATTTACCTCTCTCTGAAGGCATTCATGGGTATTTGATAAATTAAGCTATTTATTCATTTTTCATGAATCATTTACACTGCAATTTTGTCAATTGGCCTATGAGTGAGGATTGAAAAGCTGGTTTCATTTGGGCTCTCTCAACACAATACGCATCTGGGCTAAAAATCACACCTGTTGGAAAAGAAAGATAAAGATACAATATTTTAGATACGGGTATCCATCCAACAGCATTGCCTTATATAACATTGGATGTCCTCCATTCCCTCTATCAGCGCAGTGTCTCAGTATCCCTCTACTGATCCATCCGTAATGTCTTATTCTGCAGTGCTGTTTTGCGCTGTTCTCTCCTGGATCTCATTCCCAGCTGTGAGCAAGGCTATGATGCTGTGTAAGATAATTAAGGCAGAAACCTGATGATGGGTTTTATTTATCTTCTCCCTATCACAATTAAAACAACACAAATGCAATAGTCACAACAGTATGGTTGACAGTATAGTTCCCTGAAAAAGAGTAAGGCTGCTGGTTAGAGCATGTATGAGTGTTGTTTGTGAGTAAGTGTGTGACTGTGCTATGTTAGTGCACTGTGTGTGTGTGTTTGTGGGTGCATTTGTATGAATGTGTGTGTGTGTCTGTGTGTGTGTGTGTGTGTGTTCACTGTTTTGGTCACTTCAGGGGGTTTAGCTTAAAGGTTGGGGGTTCATGAGTGGTTCCCCGGGGCTGGAATATCCCTGGTGTGATAGAGGAGTCCTGGTGTGAGTAGGATTCCTCATTAAATAAAAGGAGGTTTGGAGTGGTATGTGTGTTTGTGTGTGTGCCCCTCCTTGCACTCTACTGGAAGTGTGACTTAAAGGGAGTTGTTGGGAAGTGAAGTCTCTGTTGACTGTGCCTGCTAGCTGACTGAAAGCCCAGCATTGGTCCTCTTGTCGCGGATAGAGCAGATCATGTCTGTAACAAGTTCTGAAAGCCCATAAGCCGGCCTCCAACCCCAGTCTCTTCGTGCATTGGAGTCGTCAAATCGCACTGGCCAGCTGTCCGCTGCAAACAAGGAGGGGACATCAGAAATACAGTGAGAGGGCACATGATTTAAAGACATGTTCTTTAATGCACATGATTTCCTCTTTCATCCAGTAATTACCAGTGACTTTAAGGAAAAATGTAAAATACGATTACATTCCTAATGAATGGACAAAGAAGGAAGGCCTGTTCTTACACAAATATAAAGACTATTAAAAAATGCCTGCCTGCCCACCCACTCCTGCCAATCTAAAGTCAGAGAACATGCATACGCTTCCCTCCATGCAACTAGAGCAACCATAAAATTCAGATGTTAACAATGACACTTGTTATGGATCTTACAAGACATTAGTACAAATACAAAAAGTTATTGACAATAGGTTCTAGTTTGAGGTTAACTGATATATGCTCAGATGCTGTTCATACCAATAGTCTGGCGGACTGAGTCAGGGTTGTAGGTGACTTTCAGGTGGGGCAGGTGTTTGCGTATTTCTTCAGCTAATTCCTCAGGGGTGAAGCTCATGGCAGCAATGTTGTAGGTGCGCAAGGACAGCTGACATTCGGGGGCCTGCATGAACTCTACAGTGGCACGGTGGCAGTCAGCAATGTGCATCATTGGAAGGCGTGTGTCCGGTCGCAGGTAACACTCGTAATGGCCTGTGCTGAGGGCGTCGTGAAAAATCTGGACAGCATAGTCTGCAAAAAACAGAGTGTATGTACAAAAACGCACATAGGACATGTTCTTCTCACCAAAGACGTGAGGTTACCTGTTGTTCCTCCTCCAGGCTTGGTGTTAGCTGAGATGACACCAGGGTAGCGTAAGCAACGGAAATCCAAGCCATATTTGTGATAGAGGTACTGTTCAAATGAGACAAAAACAGGACGTTGTTCTTACAGAGAAGCTACTTATGTGTGTCAGTCTCCGCATCTTCAGCCAAGAGTAAGACAACTCTTATGCCTCCAAATTCGTAACAATACTCTCAATAGTATAAATCTGAAATAGTATGAAATGTCATTTGGGCAGATTTGTATACTGAACACAAAAGATTAGCATGTCCCAAATGTTATGACCGAAGACTTCACATACAGAATATGTATTTATCAGTATATCCATTTGTCCATGTATTTCTGTGTCAGTGTGTGTATGGTTGTTTGTTTGTGTGTAAGTCAGAGAAAGAGAGAAAGAGAGCATAGGTAAGATCCTCACCTCCCCCATCAACTCTCCATGAACTTTGGACACTCCATAGATGGTTCGTGGCCTCTGGACACACAGGTCAGGTGCAGGGTCACGGGGGGACGATGGTCCAAATGCTCCAATGGTGCTTGGAACAAAGAGACGCAAGCAGTTCTCCAGTGCCAGGTCCAGCACATTATGAAGGCCTGAGGGTGAAGAAAGGACAGGGTGAAGTGAGATGTAACTCTTTTATTCTAGAATCTACCAACACCTGCACTCTTTGAAATGGCAATGTGGACATTGTCTCCTCACTTTGCATTACCGGCATCAAACATAATTATCAAACATTCACAACAACAAAAATGTTGTTCCTCTAAAGGTGAATACAGGATTTGAAGAGGAACCATTTCTGTATTAGTTGTCAGTACAGTTGTCCAAAAGTTGTCAATTAAGTCATTTGACTGCCTGTGTGTTTGTGCTAATGTTAATGTTACATTTTTTGTTTAGTTTTAATTAGTTTCACCAGTGGTTTCATTAGTTACAGTTTAGTTTTTATTTCATGGACTCATTTCTATTTGACTTCAGTTTATGATAGTTTCAGTTTTAATAAGTAACTTTAGTTAAGGACAACCGTTGTGAAGGATTAGTGTGTGATTAGAAAAATAATTTGTTAATCATTGAAGATATCCACATTTCAAGACTAAACTTTACTAACAATATGCTATATTTGTTTCAGACTGAGAGCCTGTTAAAGATGCAGTCTGCAATTCGGTGTTGGTTTTGTGAAAGGTTGTTGACAGTTAAATTCAACAGCCAATCAAATTGCACCCCTCCCTTCTGTGCTCCTGAAGCATCTTGTTGATTGGCTGGGATTGTGTATAGTTGGGTCTGAGCCACTATTGTTTTGTTGATTGTTTTCCATCTACAGAGCCAGGACTGTATACGAACACCAGAGTGTTTTTGAGTGCAAACTCTACACAGCTACACACTGTACATAGAAATTTTGGACATCCACTGCCTTGAATGGATGCGATAATAACCCTGGTGTGCTTTGTGTCATTGTCCTGTTGGATGGTGAAACATCTGCCAGACCAGATTTAGCAAACTTACCAGAAAAGAAAAAGGAGAATATGCCTTGCTACATAAATAGTTATGGAGATTATTTCCTCGATCTCGACAGCAAAACATAGTACATTTCTGTAACAAAATATTTTCACCAAGCATGCAACTTAGAGTGTACTATTGACCTGATCTAAATCATGAAGACTAACACAAAAGCATCTCCAATCTATTCAGAGTTCCTCTACCTTAACTAGCAGTGCGGCCTTGGCAACACCAATAGCTGAATTCCCAGTGATGACAAGTATTGTTAAGTGGCACTTTTGCTGTGTTGATGTAATGTACATTTACTATACTAAAAATTACCTTGAGTTTAATACTTGTGTGGAACTTCATAGAACAGCATGCCTTTGCAAAAAACAACATTCTGACCTGTGATGTTGATGGTGCGGGCTAAGGTCACATTGGCTTCCCCCACGGCACTGAGCAGAGCACTGTAATGCACCAGCCAAGTGATCCGGTTGTTCACCACCAACTCCCTCAAGTTCTTATAATCCAATACATCGGCGTAGACAAACGGTCCTGGTTAAATAGAAAGAATGGGAAAGATATATGGAGGGGACATGGTGGGGAAGGAGACTGAGAGGGACAGGGAAGGGTCATGAGAATGAGGTGTCATGAGAAGTGGACAGAGAGAGTGGTGTGTGGAGACAGATGAAAGGATAGGCGTCTCAAGATAGAATGACTAATGAATTTGAAAAGAGTGTTTTGAAGATCAGCACACAATGCATTAACAGAGCAAAGTCCTGATCCAGAGTAAGAACTAGTAGGTGTTAAATAGAGCAAAGTCCTGATCTAGAGTACTAGTAGGTGGGCCATGTGTGGCTTAGTGATTTTTGACTGACAGATTTTGGGTCACTTACCACTGCGGTACACGTCCAGGGGTGGCTTCTTGATGTCAGACAGGATCACATTTTCCTTCCCATACTGTTCCCTGACACAAGCACAACAAGTGACTCAACCTATACCAACAATGTATTCATACCACAGCTATAATGCATCCCCTGTAAACATTATAAGCAATTCTTAAACGAATCAAAACAAATACTGGGCCGGTGGCCTGAAGCTGGTGCCGATTACTGCATAGAAAATGAATCAGACTATACACCACAATTTTACCATCAGATAAAAGCATGCTGCTTGGTCTCTGGCCTAAACATGTAAACCAAAACAGATGACAGTCATTCCCCGTTTTTAACTAACCTCAGCAGTTGTGCCAGCCCAACACCAAGCTGCCCTAATCCACCTGCAGTCAATAGAAAACTATGCATCAGTACATCAAACAGCAGATACAATACAGTTGTAAGCATCACTTTCATTAGACTAATATATTTATTAATGAGGAAAGTACATCTTGGAACAAAACAGCTTGGCTACTATTTGTGTTCTAGCCTAGAAGGTTATAGGTTACACAAAACGGAATTTGTTGGCCTCTGCCTCAACTGGGCTTAAATCCACACCCTGTTGTCACATCAGAGCTTTATCCAAACACAAAAAACTATGCGAGCTATTCTTTTCCCGGAGGTCGTTCGTTGCTGCTATTATGTCCACACTTTGTTTGTCCCTGCCTATTGTGGTGAATGAAAATAGCGGTGTCTAGTCAGTGAAAACAAGTAAACCTTACATATCAGAGAAGGAAATTAATAAACTGACAATGTGTCAGAAACACATGGACATTCCACTGACTAATTTCCTTTCGTTTACTAATGAAGAGAGTTAGACAAAAATGCTGCATTTCACCTGTGATGAGTACCCGGGGGCTTTCTTCAGGAGGAGGGTCAGAGGAATCCTCGTTGTTGCACTGATTTATCTGCCGCGGAGACCAACTCATACCACGCACCGGCAGATAAAACAAACCGCCTCTGTTACCGCATCCGTGACACAGCGAACTTAAAAAAGCCGCGGAGGGCAAACAGTTCCGCACCGCCGGTAGCATGTCGAGATGCTGTCTCTGAGGGAGGAAAAGGTAATTTTGCCTTGTCACTATGGTTGCTTTGTAAAACTTTGTTTTTGTTCGCTCGTTCATTCATCCCTCGATGGTCGAATGCAGCAGCCTAAATAAAATGCGTGAACATTATGCAGCCATTGATCAATAGCCTGGGCTTGGCTACATTCAGACACATACTTATATACTAACACAAACTCATGTTTATTAGCCTACTTGTAATAATATAACCTAATAAAATGCAACCCACCTGGAGGCTTACAAACACTTGAAATCCTTTGCCGTGTCAACCACGTGCTGTCCAAAAACTAAAAGATCTCATAAAGTTGCACGGTGACTGCTAAACTAATTTAAATAAGTAATGCTGATAAAAACGGATTTCATGGTATTTAATCATCAGAATTAAAAGATTACTCTCCCATTGGTCACCTATCGTGCGGATCGAGCAACCATTGGACAAACAAGTGGTCGAAAGTGTCATGCTGGGATGTGTAGTTTGACACCTCATCGTGACGATTCAAACCCCCTTGTTACTCCATAATACGCGACTACACTGTCCAGCAAACATGCTGACTGGCTGCTCCAAGCGAATTTGTATTGTTTTCTGTGGTTTAGCTGAGTTGGGCTTTTGCTATGTCATGTGTTCTTCAGATGGAGAGAGAGCGTTAGATTGTGTGTCCCTCATCGGAGATTTGTGGGCTATGCTGAAACAAAACGGACATAACATAATTAACTTTGTAATATTAACAATAAAAAAAACATGATGGAGCCTATTTAGGCTACGTAATACCTGCCAATCTTCTTAGGCACACCCACACAACAAAACAATTAGATTATTGCATTTACTCTGTTCCAATATAATTGCAAAGTGGAAGATTCGTAGGTTATTCACTGGGCGAAATAGGCACATATCTGGGGATGTTTTGACCGGATACTTTTTATGACACACTGCAGATACAGACAGTGGCGGCGCCAGAGATTTTTTACTGCAGGTGCTATGGGGTTGCTCGGCGTTTTACCGAGGGTGCTATGAAATTAGGTTGATAGCATATGTGTCACATGGCTCTCTACTACAACACCTCCCCACCATATCGTCATATCTGTTTACATGTTTGCTCTCTGAAGCGTCTTTGTGGTCCATGAAAAGCGCCATACAAATCGATCGTATTATTATTAACATTAGGCTGCTTATACATTATATAGTTAAACGGATTTTTCAACTCCGTTACACAACGGACGCGCACATAGCCATGTTCCTCTGCGACGGTCACTGACAAAATGCATGCAGCATGTTATAGATTCCACAATCCCAAATACTTCACTTACTTCAGTGGGGGTTAAAGTTGGCGCCAGATGACCACCAGGTCACCACTACCATGTCTGACAAATTAAACTAAACAGTAAACATAAATAGTTCAATACATTCTAAGCTAAAGAGGGCAAATTAGAATAGCAGATAGAATGAACTAAAACAGTCAAAGAGTCAGAAATGCTTTCAAAAAGTATATATTATTTCAGGTCACAATCAATAAAAACATAGGGGCGTATGTATACCTGGCTAGCACAGACAGACTGTTCGTCCTAGGCTAGAATCTCTGATTTTTTTAAGGCGGATCCAGAAAAATCCCAAAAAGAGACCGCATTCATTAATGTTACACATCTAACAAGACCGTTCCA
This sequence comes from Clupea harengus, assembly GCF_900700415.2. Taxonomy (NCBI): domain Eukaryota; kingdom Metazoa; phylum Chordata; class Actinopteri; order Clupeiformes; family Clupeidae; genus Clupea; species Clupea harengus. Next base: position 22,159,867 of record NC_045165.1, read on the forward strand.
CCTTAAATCTTAAAGGGTGTAAAGATGCAGGTCCCTTTTAAAAGTGAATGAAACAAAACAGTAGGCACTGAAAACCACAATAATCAGAGCTAGATCATTGTATCATTGTACTATAAAACTCGTAAAGAACAGGCAAAAATGCAAAAAACAAAACTATGCTGGAAAAGCCATAAGCAAAACCAAAATCCGGGCAAGCCAGCAGACCAGGTGTAGCATGGCTAGCACCCTCAGTAGAGGTGTAGGGTTGATCTCTTTGACCACGACTTTCCTCTTCTTCTAAATCAGATTCAGATACCCCTTGCATTTCTCCTTCTTCCTCAACGTCACACGATTCTTCTACTCGTGGAATTTTGGGTATGAAAAACCGATCCATTATTGTGAATTTGTTGATACTACCGCTTGACTTTGACAGTGCACTAGCTCTCTTTCTCCTTCAATCGTCAGGAAACGTCAACGTTCACGCATGCGACGTTTCTGTGTCGTGCTACGTGAACAATCTGTTCATTTCAATCTGTTATTATTTTCTTTTGTGATTGAAATATTATTATCACACAATAAATTAAATTAAGAACGCAGAATTAAATTAATTAACAATAATACATAAAACATTATTTTCTTGGGGGTGCTATGGCTAATCCAGGGGGAGCTATAGCACCCCCTAGCCCCCCCCCCTGGCGCCGCCCCTGGATACAGAGCACATAATTTGCCCATATCCGGAATATGAGACATATAAGAAGGGAGATTAATCGACCCTCCCTCTGGTGGTAGCGTTCCTATCTCTGTGCGAAATTAATGGGACGAAATTATCGCTCCACATCGAAAAGTTAGAGGAATGGCTTCCGTGATATAGGCTTTGAGACAAACGTTATTTATTCTGTTCATCAAAGTGTATGTTCACCCACATTTTGAACCGTTTCGATTTGTTTTGTAACAAGCTAACAATCATAGATAACGTCACCGGTTTGCGCCTCACCCAGAGCCTAGAGGTTGGCTCTGGCCTCACCGGGCTGACCAAAATGCCAATTTGTATTGTTTGGCTGGCTGAATATTTTTGTAATAATATAAAGTGCATACCGCGTGGTTATAACCATCATAGGTCAGGGCATGTGGAGCCGCTACTCACGGGAAGAGCTGACAGGCAACGTTAGGGCTAACGTGAAGGACAAGAGACAAGAGATAGCCTAGAGATGCTACAGTGAGCAGGGAAAGCGACTTGAGTTCCACGCTAGTTTGTTTATGAAACAAAAGTAGCAATTTCAAAATTGTAAAAGAAGGCAAAATATCGTTCGAAGTTTTCACAGTTACTGTACAAGCACTGAAAACCATTTGTTTTTCGATAACTTTACTGATATTGCTTCGTAGCATTTAAAATTAATCTGGACTATGCATGACTGAATGTACAGTGGAGTAACGTGCATAAACTAAAAACAATTTTAATTTACCTTTGTCACCAATCCAAGTTTTACAAAATACATAACGGAGACCTCTAGTGGGATAAAAAAGAAGTAAAATGTTTGGCACACCAAATATAAAAATAAAACATGTTTTAATTGTAGGCTACTTGTAAATGATTTACAGCAGTTTGCGAAAACATGTAAATGAAATATAAATGTCAGGAATTTGGCAAATGTAGCCTTTATGTGTCAATGACAAGGATGCACGCTCACATTCACAGGGTCAAAACAACAGGTGGGTATCCTAAGCTCTGCCTCAAGCTCAATGTCTCTACCAGTTTTCATTTACTCCACATTCGCCTTTGTAGGGTCTGTTAATCTTAGAGCAAAGACACCCATAAGGCACTTGATGCAGTGATGAGGTGGCCTGTTTACTGGGCCTCAGCTCCCACCACAGTGCTCTGTCACAATGCTCCAGATCTGATCCCGCACCTCCTCCATGGTCTGGGAATGATCTGCCCACCTTAAAAACAATCCTGTACAAACAACCCAAAAGATAAAGTCACATCTTAGGTTGATTTACCGCAGATTACAAAACATTTTCACACATAACAGGCCAAGTGAGATTCCCTGAGAAAAGCAGGGAAAGATCCCATCATATGACACCTCTGAGGAATTTTCCCTTCCTGGACACTGACAACATAAACGCCATACTTGACATTTGAGCCAGGATCAACAAGGCCTTAAAAACAATATATCAAATTATGCATATGTTAATATGTAATACTTAACTCATAGTGTAATAGAAATGTTCATCCTTCTTTACACATGTTACAAACAGTAACCCTCAATTTCTTCTAAGGATCCTTGTTACTGTAAGTCTTACCATCTATTAGCGGTGACTGTTGTAACTTGGGTTTACTTAGACAAAGGAATAGCCTAAAGGAAATGTCAACACTGGACCTCAAGTTCAAGTCGCTTTTCCCGATGAATGATAATGACTGAAATGCTGCACTGGCATTTGGTAATGCTGTAGGAGGTCTTCATTAGGTCAACATACCTTCCCAGAGGTGCAGTGACTGGGGTTGTACAGAGGGCCAAATAGCAAAGTCTGTTGGCTCATACAGAGGATTTATGTACTGCTCCCTCTCACTGGACTTTAACAAGAATTGAAACAAACAGTGAGTTCTGTCTTTCGCTCCAAGTGCACACCTGTGGTTAAAGACAAAAAACATTTATAAAGTCTAATAGATGACACAAAAATGATAGTACAGACAAAGGAAAGGCAAACCGTTAAAATTATTTGAATGGTGAATTCTGTTGGAACAGATCTCCTGAACAATATTTAGGCCTATGCCTTCAATGTACTGTATGTCGCTCTGATTCATTGTTTGTTTGAAACTACTTAGTTCAAATGCTTATGTACAAAGAGATAATAGAAATGCAATCCAAAATCTGTTATTACAGTAATAACTCACAGCCCCCTCACCGTTCCTGCTCGTTGTTGCAGAGGAAGGTCCCAAAGTCTGAGGCATAGGCCTCCTGGGCCAGCCGCAGCAGCAGTGGCTCCCCCAGCTCCAGAGCCAGGGGAAACTGACGGCCCAGCTGCCAAACGCAGTCCAGCAGCAGTAGAAAGATGGGGGCCTCCTGCTTCAGACGGGCATGGGAGTAGGCCGAGCGGGCACAACGCAGCTGGAAGGGATGACCTGCCTGAACCGGAAGTGCCCAAATACAGACACGCAGAGTGAGTCACGTTTAATGCAAATCATTCAGAACTTAAAGGTCAGTCCACAGTTCTGGGGAAAGATTGATATTTGAGCTGAACAGCCAATCAAATGACACCCCACTCTTGCATGATCCGGAAGCAACGTGTTGATTGGCTGGACTTGTTTCTAGCTCGGTCCAGGCCTCTGTGTTTGTTTCTCTTTTTAAAACCCTCTATACCCGAATAGAATTCTAGAACAAATACCTGAGAAAACCAGCAAATTCCTTTATTTTTTGTTATACTGTAAACAAACAGTTACAGTTAGAAAACAAAAGAAAAATGAGAATTACAAGTTTGTTTTGTTTGAAAGGGCATAAATAGTTTTTTAATATGATATAAAATATGTATTAGCGACATCTACAAATATTAAAATACATAGCTTTACATACACCCTAAAGTTCAAATTCATAACCAGTTCCGTTTTGAACAGTACTGTAGATGTATTTATTACATTTAATATCTTCTTGATGTATTTAATTAGTATTTGTTATATATTTTGTAAATAAATATTAAACAATGTATCAACACTACTAAACCATATAGGTAACCAACATTTTTTGCTAATTTGGCCGAAAACACCAACCTCTATGCCTCTTCAAATGCATCCTGGTGCAATACATTTGTGGAGGAGATGAAGGTGTTTGTGGGAATAAACATCCTCATGGGTATCCATCATTTACCCTCTTATCTTGACTACTGGTCATCCGATCCAGCCTTACAAGTGTCCTATGTGGCAGACACCATGCCACGAAATAGGTATGAGGAGTTGTTCAGATACCTACACTGTTCAAAACCAGGGATAGCAGACTCTGGTGAAAAGCTTCAGAAAGTGAGACCATTACAGTTTTTTCCAATCATTTTCACACTTGGTTCAATACAATGTACACTTTCTCAAAACACTTAACACATCCAGCATATCAGTAGACTATGTGAACTACTGAAATGTCACCACAGATCAGCATTAGGGCTGCAGGACACGTCTAGTGGTAGTCTCATGTGTTGTTGTTGTTTCACTTACTGTACTGGGAAAGAAAAGTGTCTGTACACTTTTTTGTGCTATAGTGTACCACAAAAAATGTAGCATGGAGCTGTCTTGAGGCATATAGCTGAATTTCATATTTACTGTATTTCCTTTTATATTACATATTTTATGTGTACAAGGTGTGATACATGTTTCTTTTCTTTTGCAAGACAACACTAAACTGTGCAAAAATAGAGGATACAGCAACACATAAAATATGCATTTTGCAATGCTTCAAGTTGTCTGTGTTTTTAAGGTCACTGTACTTTGAGTGACACTTTGAGTAGTCTTCCTGAGAGAGAACATTTGCTAAAGTTACGGCAGCATGAGTCACTTTTGGGTAAAGTATGAAGTGTTTTGGTGGTTGTAGTGTATTTTGCACCAAAGGTTAAGGTCTGTAAAGCCCACTGTGTGAAGAGTTTGGAAAAAGTGTACATGGTATTGAAACAAGTGTGAAAATGATCGGAAAAAACTGTATGTGTGTCTTCCAGGAGAATGTCCTAAAACTTCTTTGGTCATGGAAAAATCTCTCAGTAGGTGAGGCCATGATTAAACGTGATGAGTCGTCGTCATTGGTGCACAAAAATACGGTCTCATCCAGTGAGAACAGACGCGGACGTCTCTGATTGCTAGCCATAACTGCAAGAGACACTGTAACCCTCAGGCGATCTGTCAGTAGCGAAGTCTAGTTAAAGAGCTGGGACTGTATACAAACACCAGTTTTTTTTAGCACACACACTGAACAGACAGCCAGAGGACCATGAGGAGCAATTAGCTGAATTTGACAAAGGTGTATTGGATTAGAATGGATTGGACTAGACTAGATTAAACTAGAATGGACTGCACCTTTAAACTCAGAAAAACATGGGCAAATGAGAGGTTATCAAACTGTGACAGTCATGAACATAATTGTGTTTGTACTAAGTTCAGGATGCTTACCTGTACCCATTCCCTCTCCAGCAGAGACAGGAACCCTTTCAGGGTGCGGGTTTCTGGGTCCAGTATCAGCTGAGCCAAAGTACATACTAACAGGGTGGTATCAGTGCCTTCAGAACCATGGACCAGGACAGAGTGACCATCCCTGCTCCAGCACCAAAACAACAAAATAATCAGTTGTCAAATCATTTACAGGTAATCATATTTGGTGTTAATCATCACCGTATTAAGTGAAGGACGGGACGGGCACATATAATGCACTCTGTCTTTTGAATGGTTATTACTGGTGTATACGTTTACATTTTCAAATATTTTGTATGAACCCACTACAACTGTAGAAGCACTCCTGTCTCTGTTAGGCTTATATATTTTGCATTTTCAGTGTAACTGTAGATTGTGTAGGATTTTCTGCCAAACAAGGTCGAGAAACCATACAAACCCATTTTAAATACATAACTGTCAAAAAACAGCTTCAGTTCATAGTGGTTTTCCGTTAATGCTGCATGTCAAAATGGTGAGCACAGAGACCACACCACATATGTGGAAAAAAAAGAACATCGTGCTGTGTATTTTAGTCTGGACACAACATATCCTCCCTCACAACTGTAATATAGGTAAGGCATGTTGAAGTGCAGTGTGTAATGCCTGAACATGCCTTATAAGAAAATCCCTGTCTGTGATGTTTTGCTATGATTGTAATATTAAAATGGATATGGAATATGTACACTAAGAGCAGTGTAGACATAGAGATATAGATACAGTATATGGTATATCTGGTGCATGTGATTCAGGAAGTCACGAGTTGTTCAAATCCCTGTGTATAAATAATTCTAAACAATGATACCTGAGCAACATGTAGACTTCAGTGTGTAAATATGATAAATCTTTTTAAGCTTTTGTTCTCTCACCTCTCCACACACTCGGCCACTAGGCCTGCTGTTGACAGAGCACTGTGGATATGAGTGAGCCACTTAGAGTTCTCCAGCTTACTGAGCCAGCGGTCCATGTTGTGTGACTGATCTCCACACGCTTCGACCAGCTTTATAAGGCTCTCCTGGAGCACCTTACCCCTATATAGACACGTAAACACGTATACATATACATGCTTACAGGCATATATACGCATACAAGACATAGATATGTGCACACACACAAACATACATTTACTGTACATGTATGTATATAGGCTTACACACACATACAGGACATGTACACGAGCACACACACTTACACATGAGTCAATTACTGTAACTTTTACATCCATCAAATTCATCAAAAAACTGAGGTCCATCAAATACATGAAGACATTTCATGACAAAGACATAGACTAATGGGCAAAAACCTCTCCATGTGGCGATGGAGTCTCTTCCATGAGTTATAGCAGGACTTAGACTCGAAGCCGCCCCCCGTCATCCTGGCCTGATGGGCTTGTTGGGCAGAGCGGGTGTCTATGATGTAACCTCGCTCTGAGCTGTCTATCACAGTCTGTAGGAGGAGCTCGTCCTCCTTACAGCGTTTCCTATTGGCTCCCGTCAGCGGCTGGCTGCTGCGCACAATCACCTAGGAAACAGAAATCCAGACATGATAAAGCTTTAATACTTTCCTGCGGTTTTAAAGGCAGAGATATTCTACGCTATATGAGGCTGCCAGTCCTTTACTGTGCTGACGTTCTGTTGTTTACCATGCCGTTTTTCTGATGGTAGTAGCTGAGCACTGGGAAGCGCCCTCCCTGTCTGAATCGGGCTGCCTTCACCAGCATCTGGTCATCTACAGACTGAGGCACTATAACAGTGGGCGGGTATGAAGGACAGATGGAGAAGTCAGAGTTGATGTTACTCAGCCTCCACTTGGCCTGCTGTCCTCAGGGAGCAATCAGAGAAGACAGTATTAGGAAGAACTGAGGAAGGATAGATTTAGTAGAATTTCAAAGTATTTCCACCAAAAAGATGTAATTAACACATCTATATCTCTAACCAGTAAGTTTAAAAGATGTAATTAACACACATATATATATATATCCCTTATCAGTAAGCTTGTGCTTTTTCCCCTTATTAGTGCATGGTCATATGAAACTGAAATAAACTGAGAATGTATTTAATTATCATTTTAAAAGAAATGCCTAAATGGGAACATATCTGGGATGTTGTTACGTCCACTCCTGCTCAGAACAACATGTATCAAACAAGTAACCGCTTCCTGTATACCATTGCCCCAGAAACGCAATGCCTGGTTTCCTGTGCTAAAAAGGATGTGATGCTGACTACGGGTTGCTTGCTACACACAACCCTTATTTTTTGACTTCCTGTGACCAGTAAGGACATGAAAGGTGTATTTATGTTTGACAGTGTCTGGGTTGAAGGGTTGCATACGTGCATGAACATGTTTCGGAGCAAATGCTTACCAGAGCCCCTAACTGATCATAGTGCTTCTCGAGAGTCGATAAGCCCCATGAGTCATCTAGACTAAGACAAGAAGGCCTGTAGAAGAATGGGTACATTTCTGTAACACTGTCCAATGAAGAGAGAGCCTACAAAAGACAGCAAAAGACACAATAAGAGTAGAATGTGTGTGTGTGTGTGTGTGTGTGTGTGTGTGTGTGTGTGTGTGTGTGTGTGTGTGTATGTACACTGTTACATTACATTGACAAGCAAACTAATGCTAATATCACCACAAGTTCAAATACATAGTGAATATCTAGCATACTTCAATGGAGCTGGCAATGTTCAGGCATTCCTCCATGCCTGGAATGTCCAGCTGAAGAATGCACAAGTCCTTACACTTAATGGTGATAGTGCCAGAGGATCCCACCGCCCTACAAGTGAAAGACAGATACTCTTAAATCCAACCCTGCACAGCTCACTCCCACACCCTGAGCTGAATATCCCGCTGGCTAAAGGCAGACAGACCAAACACAGAGTCTGCATTAGGAGGGTCTTCAGGGGCCCTGTGAAGCCTCTGTTTTCCCAGTGCACACTGGACAGAATGCACAGTTAATCGTCGCCACTCCAAACGACAAAGAGAAAGAGAGAGAAATTGATATGTGAAGCTAAAAGCATGATGCAGGGTCAAACAATGAGGGCCAAGTCCTGATCTTCAGACACTCAGGCTCTCATTACAAGACAATGAGATGGAAATATTACCTTTATGAGGGACCAAATGACAACAGAGGAATTTACAAAGGTAATATTTCCCAACAATATGTTTGCTTGTCAGCTGCTGTCAGAACACACAAGTAGGCACACACACAAGCTTAGACACACACACATATAATGCACACACATGGCATGGGAATACAATGCAAACACATGGCCAATCTGTCAAACCTGAAATTTGAGCCTGTGTTAAGGCTTTGGCTAGAGTATCCCAGCAGGTTCTCCACACTGATAAGGAGGAGGGAGAATTGATGTTACAGTGGATAAGTGTTAGTACTGATGTGGATTAGAAACAGACCCTAAATAGTCTGATTACTATGTACATCTGTGCATAAACGGTCATCTGCTGAATGAAGCTAGAACAGACGGGCTAGGAAGTTGTTGCTGTTAATATTTCAGCTAGGTATCTCATGCAAAGACTGATAAGTGTTTTTTCTGCTGCCTAGACCTCCATTCAGGGTCAAATTGTATCTTTGCAGCAGGCACCATGTTTGAGTTGAATTACAGAACACATATTAGTTGAATTACAGAATGCATCTGTAATGGCAACATTACCAATCAATGTATCTCGTGTGTTGGCTTATAGACTTGCGTAGTCATTCTTCTAACTGAAAAGCTTTCCAGCGAAAGAGACGACAGTTACCAGCTGTTGAAAGTCAGTGATTGTATACGTCTCCCAGTGTTCAACAGGCCTCAAGGCGAGGAAATACTTTACTCACCTTTTCTCGATGGCGTCGATGTTTCTAAGCAATAAAAGAAGTTGCCAGGAGCTGTCTCCACTCCTGTCTGAGAAGAGTAGGTGATGGCCAGTTACGCACAGCGTTCCTTTCATCGGCGCATGGAAAGGTGCTTTCAGAACAACATCCTCAACGTTTGCTGTTTTAATATGTTCTGAGAATTCCATTGATTTCAGACAAGCGCGCATGCAACGCAGTAAAGAACGAATGTTTGAAATATTTGGAAGAGACGCAAGAGGGAAAGCTTACAACTCCCACCTCTTCATGGCCCAAGACATAGAAAGGTTGCAACTTCAAGATTTATAAAAAAAATGAATTCGCTGTTGAAGACCGCCGCTAAAGGGATCACACAGTTGTTTTCCACACTGGCATCGCACTTCAGGTTGTTCTCGAGATAAGAAAAGTAGCCTATTATTAGAATTCCGCTCGTTATCTTGGACATGTTTGCTACCATAGCGAAAGTGTTCAGCACGCCCGGTATTTAACCAGGCCAGCCCTTATAGTAAACTCATAACAAAAGAAGGAAGTGAACTCGTTTCCTTTCAAAAATAAGATTTGAAACCAGTGCCCACGCCACCAGACACATTTAAAAGTAATAGTGCTTTATACATAGGTTGAATTTGTATAATGTTATAGCGTTCAAGTAGCTTACGCGTAACATTTCACCTGAATAACGATTATTACGTTGTAGGCTCCGACAATAATGGAACAACGGTGTGGCGACAACTTAATGATTATGTGTCAAACTCTCTGTCTCAAAAGTCTCCGTTTGTTGTGTAACATTGCATTTGACACCTACAATAATTTGACACACTTAATAACACTTGACAGTTACAACTTTTCATATGGCTTCATAAAGACTGACTACATCTATCAGCTGTTAGAAAGGCAGAGTGAACCGAGTAACGAAGTCCATGCAGAACTAGCCTACATTGCTTTTTGAAAATGTAAACAGTAATACTAATAATAATTTATTTTATTTGTAATGCACTCTTCATTCAAAAGAATCTCAGAGTGCCAACATATTAGAAACTAACTATAATAATACAATTAAATTAATTAACATAAGCATAATAGAAAACTTTTTAACATTTTAACATACGATTTAACACAAGGCCAGAAATGCCTTCCTGAATAAAAATGTTTTTAGTCCAGCTTTAAAGGAGTCCAGCGTCTGGGTTGCCCTGGTCAGGGAGGCTGTTCCATAAGCGTGGCGCTGCCGAGCAAAAGGCCCGGTCGCCCATGGTGCGGAGCTTGGTTTTGGGGATGCGGAGGAGCGAGCTGTTTGAAGACCTGAGGGTGCAGGTGGAGGTTTGGGGAGTAATTAATTCTTGCCGGTAGGGAGGTGCATGCCCATTTATGCATGTATGGGTGAGTATAAGGACTTTGTAGTCAATCCGGAAAGAGACAGGGAGCCAGTGTAGTGAATGTAATATTGGTGTTATGTGCTCATATTTCCGGACCCTCATCAGGATCCTGGCAGCGCTGTTTTGGATGTATTGCAGCTTCTGGATGTTCTTGCCAGTGATCCCATAGAAAAGCGAATTACAATAGTCCAGTTTTGAGGAGATAAAGGCGTGGACAAGCTTCTCTGCATCTGATAGGGTTAAAGTGGGGCGGAGTTTGGAGATGTTTCTTAGATGATAAAAGGAAGTTTTGCACAGGTGTTTTATATGGTCATTTAAGGTCAGGTGAGGGTCAAACCTAACTCCGAGATTAGTGACTGTGGAGGAGAGGCGGATGACCTGGCACCCAGCACCCAGGGGAGGGAGGAGAAGGGAAGGGGAAACAATCAGAAATATGGCAGATTAACTCATGCACATATCAGGATGAGCATGCTAGCATACATGTGGTAAATGTACACAATAAATACAAACATAACATGATACATACACATTTCATAGAGGATAAGGTGGGGAGAGAGCATTGAAGTACTGCAGAACAGCTTAATGGGTATAGTGTGCTTGTAAGGTTACTATTACAAGGGTAAGTAGAATAATGGAACAGAAAACTATGTCAATGGTGGCAATTATTTACATTGCAGGAAAATGCAAGCACAGAGTATAGGGGAAGTATAAGCACATGACAGTGTGGTGGGGTAGGTGTAGGCCTAGGGTTTCTACAAGTAGATCAGGTGGAGAGCCTACAGCAGGATCCCACAGTGAAGGTAGTCTAGACTAGGAGGGGAAGAAAGACAAAGTGAATGGGTAAAGTTTGGCTGCCATTACGTGTGTACTTAATGAATATGGTAATGAGGAACAATGTTTCCACAGCCATCAGCATTTGCGAGCAAAGGTCACGCTGTAAGAGAGAGAAAATTTGGTTAGTAAACATCAATTTGATAAACAAATAAAGAGATACATTTAGGTAAACAGATTACATTAATATGGCCACTTTATCAGTATTCACATAGTATGATACAAAAGGAGAAGGAGAGGGAAAGGCTGCCTGGCAGGGTGTATGGGAATTTTATTTATGTTTAGTTTTGATGAGACGTTTAGGCATTCAGGCCTATATAAAGTAGGCAGTGTCATTTTTTAATGGCACCATAAAAACAAATGCAATTCACCTTAACTGAAATTGGAAAGCAGGAAACAGTAAAAATTATAATTAAACTATTTGAGTTAATAAATCAGGTCAGAAGTCAGACCTTTTCATTTCTCTCCTTTGACCTATGCAAAGGTGTTAGCACTCAAAAGTGTGACAAGATAAATTGATGCACAACGCATATTATTCGGTATGTCGATTAAGCAATATGGTGCAGTACAGGTGTTTTTTAATGCCACATACATCTTTAAATGAGCCTACATATCTAGACACAGCACATGAATAGATACAGCTGATCAGCATACATGCTAAAGAACCTACAGTGCTCACATTTCCATTGATGAATTTAGCAGTCTATTTTATTTAACAAATTAAAAAGTAACATTCAGACTTTATCAATCAGGAATCAAACCCCTGACCTCGGTGCTGCTAACACACTGCTTTATTAATTGCCCCACCTATACTAATACACTGCTTTATTAAGTGCCCCACCTATACTAACACACTGCTTTATTAAGTGCCCCACCTATTGACCTACAGAATGACTTGCAGACTGCTATTCCAATATCTTCTCATACACATGTAAAGCAAAACAAAAACGTCCCTTCATACTTCACACAAAACATTTTAAAAAGTTCTTTAAAAAAGCAAAAGAAAAGCTGCAAACATTTTTAAATCCTTGGGTAGACTTGCAAAGGGCCTGAACAATATTTTCATTCAATCAAAAAACATTCAACTGTAATAAAATGGCTTACTACATTAAATTGCTTTGAAATGGACAAATAATGCTTTATTGATGTTATAAAATTCATGTAAAGGTGGTACTAACAGTAGGTTTATCATTGTATGTTCTCCCCCATGGCAATTCCTGTAGCTCAGCTAGTGGATATTGGGGACAACATCAAGACCATGGGTTCAATACCCAGCATGCATACATGCTGATGAAATGAATTATGTGGATAAATCTGTATAAAACTGCTAGAGGTTAATATCATCATTCACAGTATTAATTTACATTTACATTTAGTCATTTAGCAGACGCTTTTATCCAAAGCGACGTACAAGGGAGAGAACAATCAAGCTACTAGCAATAGAGACCTACTGTAACAATACATACTATTTTACATAAGAAATAGAAAAAACGTGCAGGAATGTAACTGCTGTATGCAAGTTAGAAGTCAAGGGCGTAGATTTCCTCCTGTGTGTGAGGTGGTGAGGTACAGACAGCTGGCCTTGCCATGGCACGTTGAACGAGCACCCAGAGAGGTAAGATTCAAACCAGGAGTATGCCCTGCCAGAAATGCCCCTACTTGACAGTATAGACAGAAGGATGTGATGGCTGACCGTGTCAAAAGCGGCTGATAAGTCAAGCAGGATGAGAACCGAGTATTCAACCTTACACCATTCCAGAAGCAGTAATTCCCACCAAAAGTTTTTTTTTAACTCATAAGCTCATCACATCAAAAAGACCTGACTTGACAAATGGATCATTTCCTCAGTTCCTCAGTGGTTCAATTCCTCACATTCCTACTGAAGAAGTTACATTTTCCCATCATTTAATTGTGGTGTACAGTCATTCTCTGCATAACAGTACTGCAGTATTATCACAGATCATTAAATCCACAAATATTTTTTTCTTAACAGGACTGTGTTTAAAAAGGTTCTCTGATGTAGCCTGACGATGTCATACTCATAATTCTAGTCAGAATATGAATACTTCCCAACCAAAAATGTTGTGGGCGGGGCTAAGTTCGTCTGGCATCCAGGCTATCTCTGATGTGCTCCAATTCACAAATACACGGATGGACAGAATGTATTACCTTCATATTGTTATGGAGTACCGTGGCCAGCAGAGGACGATGTTGTCATTCAAATTGGTCCTCTGCATGTCACCAGCTTGTGCTAAGTAAATAACAATAATTGGACTGACATTCTGCACAACCACGCATGCCATTACATATATAGTGAATGACTAACTGGTTTATGGGAAGCTTTGCCGAATATCATCTGCCTATTAAACCATTTGAAATAAAAAAAAATAATGAAACAAAGAAAAAATATTACTGTTTACTTTTTATTGCCAAATATTTCTACAGTATTTATTCGGTTTTTTTCCAGCAAAGCACTGAATTACCTGACCAAAAACAATGTAGGCTAACCTTTAAAAACACTATCTCAAAAATGATGGGGGACTCGTTGCTTTACTGTTCACTTATGTTTGAGAAATGACAGTCAAGTGTGAGATTCATATCCACTTTGAGGGTTAGAGAAAGTCATATGGTTAGATAAGCTGCAGCCTTATATGAAAATTTATCCTGAACTCCCGTATACCCGCCTTCGCATTTAATTAGGAGACATGGGCGGTCACTATTCCCTCTCGTAGGCTATATAAATTCAGCCTATATTCATTTGTAATCTGAGTTTGAGCCACTATCCGTAGCTCATGGTCTATTACAGACAAGGCAGGACTGTGCTTGGCTGGTTAGTTTTTGACTCTGCTTCTGTTGTTAACTAAATCTTAGACAGTTTATTGCTCCTGTGATCTAGGATGGAATTCAAAGAACTAGGTGGTGATGACATCTCCGAGGGAGAGACAGAGGATTTGGATAGCTTGAAGGCAATCACCGAAAAACTCAAATTGCAAACACGCAGACCGTCATATGTTGAATGGAAGGAACGATTGCAAAGTCGGCCTTGGGAAGACAACGCGAATGTTTCAAATAGTGAGGATACGGATGAACATACAAACGTGATTGAAGTTTCGATAGATGAGAATTCAGATCCAACTGTTCGGAATATTTGTGGTTTTGAAACTATCGACGATGCCCTGTCTTGGCTTCGGAGTGAGCTGGTGAGTATCCTACGCCTTTACCTGTGGGAAGTTATCATACAGAAATGCAAAACGAAATTAAGTAAACCAGAGTGCCTTCCTAAAGGTGACGAGTGACTTTGTATTCTAAAATGTACCATCATAGATCTTGTTGTTGAATGAGGGCTGTGTGCAAGTGCGTCATGTTTCCATTGATGAACGCTGTTTCCATCAAGGTTTTAGCATTACGATATTTAAAGTAATTATGTAAATTATGTGGATTAGCCTGCGTCAGAGATGAAAGCACCTAAAGCAACTCAGCACAATGGATTCTCATTTTCTTTGGCGCCTTTGTGATGTGTGTGAGTAACCTCTTGATCTGGACGTCAGGAAATCCAAACCAGACCTTATCAGGATCTCATAGTCAAATTAGAGGTCATGCTCACTTCATTTTTTTCTCTCCCTGTTGATGAAAGGTCTATGCCAATATTTAGTGCATTATGGGATATCCAGATATTGGCAGATTCTCTCTCAGATATGATAACAGACCTACATTCTCCATCTCTCCCCTGCCCCTCTAGAGGGAAATGCAGCTGCAGGACAACCGCCTGGCTCGGCAGCTCATCCGTCTGCGAACGGAGATCCACCGCATCAAAGTGGAGCAGGTGTGTCACCGGCACAAGGAGATGCTGGACGACGCCACCTACGAGCTGGAGGAGTGCGGTGAGGAGTCTGACCTGCTCTGTGACATCCCCATGAAGGCTGCCTTTGCCCTGTCCGGGCCACTCAAACACCTGGGCCTCACCAAGATGAACATCAACTCTCGCCGCTTCTCTCTGTGTTAGAGATGAAGAAGAAAAAAACATTTTTGTAATGTGTAATGCCTACGTGTTTTGCTTGGAAGGATGTGGTAAGTAAGCATAGACCACATAAAGAATCCATGGACAGATGACAAATTGAACAGGAATTGATGAGCCATAGATATCATTGATTTGATCCAAGCCCTGTTATGGGATACTGTTGGCGGAGGAGGTTTTGGCTCAGATTCTATCCTTCCGCAGGGCTGGAGTGTCCGATTGCTCGGACGCTGAGGGCACACTTGCTCCACAGCAATGCAAGTTTGGAGAAACATATCAGATCTCACACAACCCCTATACTGCTTCACCTAAACACATATCAGGTGTAGGCACCTCTCATGTACTGAAATATACACTCAGGGTGTTGTGATGCACAATGACATCACTAGCTGAGCAAAAAAAAAGTAACTGCCACACGTCAAAAAGGTCCACCAGCCACGTGCACTGGCACTAACCGGTGTCATGTGCTTTGAAGAGTGCATGGGACCTTTATACACTGTGCACAAGTTACCAGAGCTCATGTCTCAGTCCGTGGTCTCTGTTTGGTGAGAGACCTGCTCCCGTATCGGTAACGTCTCATACAGAGGTGTGGAAAAGCACTCTGAGCAGGCAGCCGCACAGCAGGGAAAGGGAAACGAAAAATATATATATATATATTATAAAAACACGCTCCTTTATCCAGACCTGGCAGAGCTCCCGAAACACCAGTCACACAGGAAGCAGGAGGTCGTGGTCCAACATTCTGTCACTTGTTCCCCAGACACCGAAAATAGCTGGGATCGGTAGAGAGGTCATGGCTGAAGTGAAGGGGATTGATGGCAGGCTGTATGCTCAACCCATTTGATCTCGAGATTTGGCTCATTCTGAAGCTGCCCACTGAATATGCAATAATCAAAGATGCTGTAAAATATTACAGAGCTTTATTTTTTGGTGTAGAAGGCATGCCACACACTTGTTGCAGAAATGTTGATTTGCCTTTAGCTAATTAGGTCTGGTGTCAAAAATGGCATACACTGAATCAGATTTAGGTTCAGATGTTCTCACAGAATGTTTAGTATGCTCCTTATGTAAACTCATAAAGATGTATAGATTGTATGTATAGTTTCCTGATGGTATATGTTGTAATATTGTGAATGATGTGAATATCAATTTGTGTAATATGTCAACATGGCTAATTGTAAAAATAGAAGAGAATAGAAAATTTAAACAAACCAAATTGTTTGTAAAAATGCCTTACAATATTCTACCAGAATAGATTGTACATCGTCACATATGCCTTAGATGTTGGTGAGAAAGCTTGATGATGGAACGGAATGTATTTTTGTCAATGTAAGTTCTCTGAAAGCGGAAGAAGTTGCTTTTCTTGAACCAAAGTCTTTATACCAAGCAATAAACAAACTATATGAGACGAAAAAAGAACCAAGCATTGTGTTTTTGTGGTGTGACCAATATTGTTCTAGTGTAAAACTGGCTGTTTACCAAATGTTTGTCTTAGCACTTTGCCAAGAGCCAACTGAATGAAAGTCAATTGCTAACAAGTACAAGTGCCCCACAGATTATCACAATGATTACCAGTGTAGCCAAACAGAGTGCCTTGGTCCTTCTGTCTATATCATGCTAGCACTATAGCTTTATATGCCATGTTAAAATATATCAAGAAAGCCCAGGCTTCTACTCTCAGTGTCCTCATACTGACATTTACAGTATAATGAAAAAAAAGTAATACGATATTATTTGTAGAAATTGCCCTATAATATAATAAAAAAATGTCATGCACAATAACTAATTGTATTCTCAATGAGAGGACAGCGTGAAACAAGAATACGTTTAGGACATACAGTTTAGACACACAGTTCAACATAAAGGCGAATAACATCACATATGACGTGAGTGAAAGTGGAAGAAAGACAGATGCGTTTACAGATTGGGTAAATTGAAATGAACAGTATGATTTTTGAGCAAAGACTCTGAGGTATTTCTTTGGGCAGTAATGCTTTATTCAAATATATAGGCACCCGATCCAACTGAAAGAGGTTTGAATTTCTTTTTCAAGACTCCGAATGCTTGCACCTTTGCTTACACCTTAGCTGCTTTGTAGTTTATACAAATAGTTGTAACCCCCTGGAACAAAAGCAGAACAACATGAGAACTTGAATAACGTGGGTATGTGAGCTTTGGTTGGAGAGAAAAGGTTGAGCTTTTTGATGCAATTTGAGCCTCTCCTGCATCTCATACTCGACGAAACAACCCGACCATGAAACGTGAATTTGAGATGAGGACCTATTTTCTCAAAAGCATTACCCCTCTAAGATCAGTGTGACTAGGACATAAGAAATGTAGCCCAGAAAACCTTTGAGAACCTTTTCTCTTATTTATGAAAGCAGAGCAGAACAGGTTGAGCTGAATGTTTTGTTTCTGGTTGTGACAGTAGGACAAAACATCAAATAAACCAGACTGACATTACAAGTAAGGAATCTTAGTTACATGAACTTGTTGACATTATTGAACTCATATATATACAGTATATGTATAACATCAGTGAAGTTTAGTACTCCTCATTGTTTGTTTCTATGACAAAGAATATTTCTCTGAATTGTACAACTCTGCTTAAACACGTGCAGAGAAATGTTCCCGCTAAAACATTCTAAATCGAAAGACCAGAACCAGACACGTTGTTACATGTTTCTTCATTTCACCAACATATGTTCTTGAGTGGAAAAAGACGAAGATGAACCTGCTCATGTAGCATGTTTGAACATTGATCTTCTCATTGCAGACTAGAGCTTATTTCTCTCATACTTCCTGTGTGTGTTGGGGCTGACTTCCTGCCAGTAGATGCTGTAGCTGCAGCCTGCTGCCGCAACAAAAGATTGTGTGGCCGCTTCAGCGATGAGAATAGAAGTCTCAGACCAAAAGCAGATTACAGACATGACACCAGAGAGAGCGTGTGAGATTGACTTTACAAGCCTCAAAGTGGTGACAATTTTAGCCTATCAGGTCACTGAAGAGCATTCAGCGTACAGTCCACAGTGTGTGTGTGCGTGTGTGTGCGTGCGTGTGTGTGTGTGTGTGTGTGTGTGTGTATGTGTGTGTGTGTGTGTGTGTGTGTGTGTGTGTGTGTGTGTGTGTGTGTGTGTGTGTGTGTGTGTGTGTGTGTGTGTGTGTGTGTGTGTGTGTGCAACTGTTTGTTCCTGCATTACTAATTAACAATCCTCTTTGACATTGTCTCTGGAATTACAGCTACTCTTTCCCTGTCCACTGGTGCTGATGCTTGGTTCTTAGGCTGTTTTATTCATGTACGACATTCTTGAAGAGCAGAGGAGAGCTCCCTACGGATTCTTGTGCACAGGAAATAATATAATCACAATAAATAAATCTAGGAGTACTCACAAATTGGCCTCTTGAGAGTTTTCCTGGTTCACCCCAAGCAGGCCTCCGAGCCTCTGTTTATTCGACAACAGATGAAAACATTTGACACCAGCACAACATGGATTTCCGAAGGGACATGTAGTCCAGTCAGTATGTCACAGAAACATGTTGCACGGGTATTAACGTTACATGTCTACATGATAATAACTGTGATAAACCTTTTACTAATCTTCTGTATATTTCATGGATGTAATTTATGGCAAATGTCACCAAAGTAGGTGATGCCACATGTATGCGAAGATGACTTAAAAAAAGAAGAAAAAAAAGAATCCTAACCTTAGCACAGTCACAGTGGTTGGTGCCATGGCTGTTAAATGTCAGGAATCCACACAGGGGTACTGGGGGGTGCGGGGGAGATGGGGGGGACCCTGACCCATTTTGCCCGCGAGGCCTAACGTTCCCCAGCAAACAGCTGTGTGGAAGGCACCTGTGAGCCCAAGTCGGGTGAAGTGTTCAGCCTCTAAACGACAGGAAGCTTGCTTCGGGTTGCTTGCTCTCCACTCCTGTGGTGAGATGTGTGTGTGTGTGTATGTGTGTGTGTGTGTGTGTGTATGCACTGGGTTTGAACAGTCAAACCTTTAGGTGAAGAGCACAGGATGCGATCCTCTTGCTCATGTTGATGACTGGCGCCCATGCGGCACATTTCTATAACACCCAAGTCAGTCGTTCTTCAGCCACAATACGAATAAATTTAATCCGGCCTGTTTGTAAAGGTCGAAAGGCTTCATGAGTTCTTCTGTGAATGATATGGACATGGAGATCCGTGCCGCGGCCTCTGATCAGTAAACTCAAGGAACGTTAACTCTGAAAAGGTGTTGGGCAGACTTCACAGGGTAAGTTGTGGAAGAAACAATCGGTTTCAATTTCATCTGAACTGTATCAACTGTCTTCAAAAGTGCCCAAACTTATTTTGTTTTGCAAAGAGTTAGTGCTTCTTCCGTACATAAAAATGTTTTTTTTTTTCAAACACTTCTAAAGTATTTTCTAAAAGTAAACATTTAGGTGAATCCAAGGTGTGGCTAATCCACACATAATTAAATATGAATCATTAAATATATTTGAATAATTACTTATATTGAAGCTTGAAAATGAAAGTATGCCAAATGTCATACTGCATGTTAATTTATCTGCTTCTAGTTATCTGGTAAAAGTCTTTGTGAAAGTGAAGATTTTACAGATGTTTCATACTATACTTCTGAAAATGAAAAAGACTCCAAACCAAACTAGACATGGTTTTAAATAATTTAAATAATTGTACAATTTGAAGGATAAAACATGTTTGAATGTTCTGTTTAGTTTTTATCATTTTATTTATTATTTATTAAAGGTTAATTTCAAAGACACTATGCGATGCTTAACACTCTGGGATAATAGAGAATATCCCTCTAAAAATTCACAAATTAATTGATTACAAAAATGAAAAGGCATATCTCTTTGAACGTTGTTTTACATATATGGGAAAAAAAACAAGTGTTGATGAACAGGATATCCTGGAACTGTACACTAGTCTTTTGTGTTTCTATATGAGGCAATAGTTCAAACCTGACAACAGCCCTTTTGAGATATTAATAGGCCTGTTTTGAGCTCTGTAATTCCTTCTTACAATTTCCCAGAACACTCTCATAGTGTAACTTAGATGTCATACCTGTCAATTTTTGAGCCTGTCCTTTATCATGCTCTAAAGCCAACTATCCCGAGGACCTTTTTCATAGGCCACAGTTTTGTTTAGTTATTAAATCAGTTGACTAATCAGTTTTATAATAATTATGACTTGCTATCAATTCATCACAAAAATAGCAGTGTCAAGAAAATGTGTTGTTACTGTGATGTTAGTCTTGGGCAATCATAAGGAACCTAGAAGAACAACCTCTCTGAGTTGATTTTGAAAGTGTACAAGACACTAAAAAACAGCAACAGAAGGAACTCTACACTTCAAATGAAACCAACACTGTGATCCTAGATGCTACGAATAGACCTTTGGGATGGGTGGCATGGCCGACAACAATTATGTCCAACTCAAAAATTTGAGGGGTTTGACCCTCGCCTCTCCAGAGTGGAAAATAGTGACTCTGTTTAGATAGCCTGCACAGACATGGGTGATGTTCCCAAAGGCACCCCCGGCCCATCCGCTTCCCCGGACCCCTCAGCACCATGGGGGTCAGCCTTTTCCCGACTCAGCAGCAGGATTTCTCACGGGTTCGGACCCTAGGGGCCGACAGCCACTGCGGTCGGCCCCCTGACCCTCTTTCATGACCTGCCCAAAGGGAGATGGTCCGACAGGGGCATGGATTCTTATGCACACATATAGTATGAAGACACACAGATACACACACACACACACACACACACACACACACACACACACACACACACACACACAGACACAAATGCGTACACACATATACATGGTAACCAAGAGTGACATTTTCAATGTGAAATGCTTTTTGGAGGTATTTTGTCCTCTGAGTATTTGCTCTTTAAAAGATGTGAGGCACTCCCAGCCGGTTTAAAGAAGATTACTGTGGTCAACGTGCACTAATAATCTACTTTTCGCTCAAATTTGGCTGTGGTCAACCTCATTCAGTGTTGGCTAAGCATAAATGTGTGTGCAACACACATGCGCGCACATACAAACACACACACACACACACACACACACACGCACACAGACACACACACACACACACACACACACACACACACACACACACACAGACAGATTATTGTATTGCCCCTCCCTTGTGAAGTAAAAATAAAGTCACTGTTCTACCGTGCTGTCATCCATTTATAATCTGATGTAGAGAAATGACTATCATCCTCAGACTATGAAATCAAAGAATCAGACAAATTTTAGCCTTTTCCAGAAAAAGAATGTTTCATCATCAAATTAAGGAAGCAATTTTTTTTGTCTCTGAGGATCAATGCAATTTAATGGTTATTGCCCAATTAATTAAAATAACTCAACTCCCTGAGGCACTTTGCCATGACTTTGATGACATCTCTGAATACACTGCCTTCATCGCCCCCTCTGTTTACTTCACAACAGATAGGTATCATTCCATGTCTAATCTAGAAACCTTATCCTTTGACAGGACCTATTCTCACATCCCTTCAATGCGTTTCTTGCTGCAATCATTCAATTTCTCCCTTCTTTCTCTGTCCTCCCTCTGGTCACCTGTCCATCACAGAGACCATGGGGTGCAACTGCAGCTCTGACTATGATGAGGACTGGGTGGAGAACCTAGATGAGAAGTGTGATCAGTGCAACTGCCCTATCGCCCCAGATGCAAACATGGTAAGTGTTTAGCCCCTGTCCATTCTCTACCAGGACACCGGGCAGCTGAAGCCTTGTGAACCCCTGGTTGAATGATAATTGAGGTGATGCTGTTTTATCCGTGTGACAATCTTTGTGTAGGAAAACTGGCCTTGCAGTGTGGAGGGCACAGTATTTAGAAATATTTGAACCTAGCTAAAAGCGAAAATAGTAACTCCTACGCTAAAACAACATTTTTACGCTGAATCAAGTGGAATACCGCAGGATATTTCAGGCTTTACAGACTTGCTTGCATTTTGTAATGAGGGTTAATGACATATAATGAGAAATGTTGCCAACCGTCACAGCAACATTTATTGTTGCAGGCGTCCATAATGTAACCTGAAGAAGAAAAAAACGTTTTGCTTGGGTCCCATTGCTTTACATAATCTAGAAGGAAACTGTCCTTTGTGTCCACAATCAGTCTGGCCAGTGACCATGAATAAAAGGCTGTGCACAACTTCCTCCAGAACAACTTGAAATTACTTAAATTAAAAGAGAACAACACATGCAGGGACTTAGATCTTTGCTGATAAACACGTATGATCAATTAAGTTTCATTCAGCAATTTGGAAAAGGTGAGTTGCCTTTGTTCAAGTAATAACATGTTTTTGTTACATCAACTTCAGGGGGAACTTTGTTATTTCCCTCTCATTAAATCAAACTGATTACTTCAGTTTGAAGGACAATGAACGAATGTATTCTGCTTGCTGATGACTTCATATTGTTGAGCGTTATGGTGGTATGAGGATGTGGTTGAAGTTGTCTTTTGCTTTACATAAGCCCACTGCTGTACAAAATGCCAGTGCACTGTGACGTAACATATGGAACACCACTTCTGCATGACATGATTTAAGAAATGCAGGTCATACTTTAAATGACAGTGCTCCTGTTACATTGTAATTACACTGAAGATTAAGGTTTAGTACATAACTTGCTGGGTCAGAGTCAATATCAGCTCATTGTTAAAATTAAAGAGAGGACTAAGGTTAAGTTACAAATTAGAACAAAGTATCAATGTGATGTTACCAAATGAAATGATGTGTGCCACTTAGAGGATTAAAGGGTACAGTCATTTCCAGATTCAATATGCAGCTAAGGTATGGATTGGATAAATATTTGGACCATAGGTGCTTCTTGTTGTTTGCCCCTACACAAATGTTAAAGCTACTGTTCTACTTGTCAACTACTTTTCTTTGTTTCTTTTTTTGCTCTCGTGGGCCTGCCTTCCAGTATGAAGGCCAAAGTGGCTTCCCCACCCAGTACACACCACCAACCTCTCCCCTACCAGGTACGTCACCACAACTCGAAACCTTGTCTTTCCTCTCCGTGCAGTTCATGTGAGAGTACTTAGCCCGCTAAGGACTGGTCTGAATGCCATTTGAATCAGGGCACCAAGAGGGGTTTGGCTGTTGTGCAGACCTTAAGAGGAATTGCCGGCACACAGGCATGTTGCCTGGCAGGCCAAGTGGAACATTCATGAGCATAAATCTTGTATAGAAAGCAGGCTGGGGCTCTAATCCACACCCAGCCACCATCCGCTTTACTGTTTTAATTACCATAGACTTACCAGCCAAGTAGAGCAGCCCAAAACCCAGAGTATTATCCCATACGTATTTACCTTTGCACACATACTTCATTGTAGTCTGCCAGTGTTTACTCACAGAGCAATCATGGATAGCCTGTAAACCATTTATTTTGCTGCCCTGCACAAGAAACATCTGAACTATTTCATTCACTGTGAAACCCTTTTGAATACTTTTTGCAAGACAGTGTGTTGAACCGTGTAAATGCACTCTCATTTGGTGATGCCTGGTGTCTATTCTGCAGACAATCTGGTTGTTGCGCTGTACAACTATGAGCCCAACCACAGTGACGACCTGGGTTTTGAGAAGGGAGACAAGCTGAAGCTTATTCACAGGTGAGAGTGCTCATCTCTGAGAGACACCGAGGGGAGGGCTGCGTGGGTGGATGGCGTGATCGCCAAAGGCCAAGGGAAGGACCTCTGAGATACTCATCACACATGAGTCAAACATACAGGAAAACAAAACAAAAAACTCCAGAAAAGTCCCAAGGGGCAGACACTTGAAGAAAGGGATGACTGGCACCATTAGTCAATGGTGTGGCACCTCATCCTGCTTTCATGTTTAGGATGTAATCCGTTCTGACTGTTTTCTTTTTCTTTTTCTTTTAAGAGATGACCCAGAATGGTTCATGGCAGAGTCCTTGATCACAGGACAGAGGGGCTACGTCCCACACAACTTTGTGGCCAAGCTCAACACGGTGGAGACGGAGACGTAAGTCACTGATCGTCAGAACATCGGAACATCTCACAGACTCTCCAGTGTATTTTCTTTCTGGAGAAATAAAACGTTTATTTAAGGGGAATACACACTGTTTTTAATTTTTTTTAAACAAGAACCACTTTGACCATTATGTTACATCATCCGACATCACTGATAAATCCATATTTTGGGGCAAATATCACGTGAACCATATATAAAGTTGATCCCCCCTTTCATACTATACAAAGAGTCAAAACAAATCCCAACTTTTATCTCCTAATCAAAATATGACCACTGCAGACACACTACATGCTTCCTCTGACATGTGCTGGCAATGATTACAATGGTTGGTTTGTGGTTTTCTGCATGCAGGTGGTTCTTCAAGAACCTGTCTCGAAATGATGCAAACAGACAACTCCTGGCACCAGGGAACACACAGGGCTCGTTCCTTATTCGAGAGAGTGAGACAACCCCAGGTACGAGAACCAAAGCAAGGCTTACACATGCCGTTTTATTAGGTAGCCAACAAAATTGTTCTTGAAAAATCATCTTTTTAGACTGGTTTAGTCTCCCTCATTGTTTCTGCTTCTATTGTATGTTTTGTTTTTAGAGGAATATGATATATTCAGTTTGTGTACCCAAACATATTATAGAAGACAGATAAAGACACAAAGGCTGTCCATTTACAGTGAAATGGAATGGTATGCATCATTTCACACTGCAGAGAACGGTTATCAAGGCCCATGTCACATTTCACCCTTTTAGAAATACACTTTCAATGACTTTTTACATTGCCAGATGGTGTAACGAGCCGCCAAGACACTACTGCACGCTTGGTCTGCCAACATACTGAGTTCTTTCATGCACATCTTTTGTTTCTATGCTTTTTACACTTTCCTCGCTTGCACACTTTGTATACTCGGCCCCAGCCGGTGGTTTGGTGGTACAGTACATGTTGTAAGGCGCGCTTTTTGGATGTCAAAATTCCTTTAATGTTTTGTCTGCTGTCTCTGAACAGGCAGTTTCTCTCTGTCTGTGAGGGACATGGATCAGAACTCAGGAGACGTCGTCAAGCACTACAGGATCCGTAACATCGACGACGGCGGGTACTACATCACCACGAGGATCTCTTTCACGTCTCTGTCGGAACTGGTGAAACATTATTCACGTACGCACTCTTTCTCATGCATGTGTTCACAACCTCAACGGCCTCAATATTTACCTACACTGTCAGCATCTGTGTCTGCATCACCTTTCAACAGCACAGAGTGTGTGCAAAACATGTATGCGATTCTTTCAAAGTTGTGTGACACACCATTAGAGTATGATACTGGCTGTAACCTAGGGGGAGAACTGAAGGTTTGCATGCCTCATGAACTAAAGCATTTAGTGGAGGAGTGCCAGCTGAACTCGAGATATATGACACACTTGAGTCCAATTTTCTTGTCACTGACAACATCAAAAATGACCCCTTTCTTTCCTCCACAAAAGCTTTGGAGATATTTTGGTAACCAGTGCCATTCACTGTTGTTTGTCTTCAGGCAATGCTGGTCTTCCTATTTCTTTACAAATGTATAACAAGTAGATTGTGAATGCAATCAAGTGATAACAGACCTTGGCCTCACCCTTAGTTTAGTTCCATCAACCTCTTGTATAGATATACTACTATAGAAAGTATGAGAAAGTAATGCACTTTCCTGTCTGGTTCTATTGTTTTTCTTTCTTTCTTTCTCTCTTTCTTTGTTTCACTCCTCTCCTCTCTCTCTTTCCCCTTCTCTCTCTCTCTCTCTCTCTCTCTTTTCCTTCTTGCAGGAGATCCAGACGGCCTGTGCACCCGCCTGGTGAAGCCCTGTCAGACGCGCGTGCCACAGAAGCCCTGGTGGCAGGATGAATGGGAGGTCCCGCGAGAGTCCCTCAAGCTGGAGCGCCGCCTGGGGGCTGGTCAGTTCGGGGAAGTGTGGATGGGTAAGATGGATGCTGATCTGGGGTGTGGACCACCACTCCATGCCATTCTAGGTTTACCCTTTAGATAGGCTGAGTGTGTCAAGTTTGTATTCTATGTTTCATCTAGGTCTATAGGATCTATATCTAAGGTCTATAAAGTAGAAATGTAAATCAATTTGTTAACATTCAAACTACAGGAAATTGTAGTCTACTTATGACATTATGTCA
Source organism: Clupea harengus (assembly GCF_900700415.2). Lineage (NCBI taxonomy): Eukaryota > Metazoa > Chordata > Actinopteri > Clupeiformes > Clupeidae > Clupea > Clupea harengus. Next base: position 22,186,284 of record NC_045165.1, read on the forward strand.
CAAAAGGCCTTCAAATCCATAATTTGTGAACTGAACCTTGTTAATGTTCAAAGCTCTTTCAAGAAAAATGCATGTAGCATTTCACCAATTTTAGCCATTTACAATTAGTGTTTAAAATTTTGCGTTCCCGTCAACACTCTTGAAATGAATGAGCTCATCTGCTGTGTGGGGAGGTGATTAAACATGTCCAACTCTGAGGAGCACCTCAGTGAACCTAGATGCTGAGAGATAAAGACTGTGGCTCACTCTTGCTCGGGGCCGGGTTCCCTGTGTGGGCTTTGCTTCCGCTGTCTGTGATTTCCCAAACACTCTGATGACGGGGGGACTTGCTCAAGCGTCTGGCCTTTTCAGCAGTTTCAGTGGCTTCCAGCAGTGTGTGTGTGTGTGTGTGTGTGTGTGTGTGTGTGTGTGTGTGTGTGGTTTCATGGGGGTTGGATCCTTTCCATTGTGCAGCAAAAAATTCATCACATGGTTTAAAGGGGAGGAAGGGTACTGACAGAAACAATCGATACTCAGTTCACCTGTAAGTCTCCAGAGAGAGTAGGTAGGGTATGATGAAGGTTTACTTTCAGTTATCTGCTGAGTAGTTGGGGTATTTGCCCACATCCCTGAAGCAGTTCAAAAATGAGGTAGACAACATTTGATAAAGTTGATGGGGTGGAGGTGGAGGAGGAGGAGGTTGTGGGGGCAGCGTTGAAATGAGACGGCATGACATCTATTCCCAAGTCTATTTATTAGATTTTTTTTATTTAGTCGTTACTCAGCATTAAACAGGAACAGCAGTGTTATGATGACCGGATTATCTGCTGAGGTAATCAGACCCGCTGGCTGTTATTTGTCTGTGAGATGGGAGTTTTTCACCATTGTCCGTCTCCGTTGGCGAACACAATGTGATATTCAGGCTACCCACTCCTTATATCAGAGCTAAAAATAATCCTCCAATAACTGGGTTTCGTTTCAATACCTAGTGTGTGTTTACTACTTCCTCTTGCTCTCTGGCTTGGTTTCTCACACTCGCTTGCCTTCTTTCAACGCCTCAGAGTTTGTGTGCACCCATATCATACCGCAGATGTTACTTGCATTTTGTGTTTTTACAGTGAATTGGCAGCAGCTCATATGCATCAGAGAAACTATTCTGCCATGTGTGACAGGACTGATTACTGTTCTGATAACACTGTTTGCTTGAGCTTTGTGTAAATAAACAAAAAGTGTTGTGTTATTCTTGCATGGCTTGCACAGAATAATTGACGTTGAGGCTGAGTTCTGCGGTGTGGTGTGTTGTGTAAGAGGTAACTTCAGAGCAGTTACAAAATCAAAACCGACTATTTGCTTCTTCTTTTGGGGCAGGTGTTTACAACAACCACAGAAATGTGGCCATCAAGTGCCTGAAGGCCGGGACCATGTCCATCAGCGCCTTCTTGGGGGAGGCCAACCTCATGAAGTCTCTGCAGCACACGTACCTGGTGCGCCTCTTCGCTGTTGTTACAGCGGAACCCATTTACATCATTACAGAGTACATGGAGAACGGTAAGAGAAGCCTCCCAGAGCATGACTGACTACAGTCAAAAATTAAGACTCCTAAGTTTGAGTTTGACTCCTAAGAGTTTGATTCTGCTCACCAACACCCCCCCCCCTGAAGCACTTACACAAGATTTGCATGTTACATCGTCATGTTGAGCTCTGGTCAAAAATGATTGTTTTGAAATGAAAGTCTTTCATAAAAATCTTTTCTTTAAAATAGTTTAACATTGTTACACTTGTTGTGTCTCCGCTCAAAATAACTGGTTAAAGTGAATGGTAAAGCTGTCAAATGTCACATTTAATACAGTTAAATGAGATGGGTGATGATATCAATCAAGTGTGCATTTTCATCATCACACAACCAAAGACACAAGTGTTATTATGCTGTAAAATTACAGATTTATATTGTTTTTTGCATTTTGTTAATGTGTTGTTAATTAAATATATTGTTAAATACACAAAATACAATTAATTCTGAGATTTACATTTGCAGTAGTATGCAGTTTTAACCCTTCAGGGTATAGTTCCCACTGGTGGGAAATTTAGTTTTTTGTTCTTGTTGTCAATATGCTTTTAAAGCTGTGCGAGTTTTTGTCCTAGAATCATAAAAAGGACACCCCCAGAAACCTTTAATCTTCTACATATATGCCACTTGTGCATCAATGTTTTTAGTTAGAGGAAATATACAAAAGCATCAAGGCATGTCAGACTACCTAAAAAAGTCCAACAGGCCTTGGACCCATAACATGGTACAACGTCATTAAAAGGGAGGCTATAAATTATATGTAATTGTTATTTATTATCCATTTCTTGATCTTTAGAAAGATTTAAATCCAAATAGAGCAATATAAATACAATATTTACAAAAAGCATTATTACCATTCATTTCTGACTAGAACCACAACAAGTGTAACCATGTTGAGAACAGAACACAAAGGGTTAAAGAGGGAATCAGGCTTTGAATGAGCAAGTGAAATGGTTGGAAGATTCTGAAGCTACAGAGATATTAAAGGCGATATCCTGCATTGCTTCATGCTACTGTTATTCAACACAGTGCCACACTCCCTGGCTGGCACAGAGACAGGCAGTCATGCTGCTTCCTTTGAACAACAAAGCACATATCAAGAACTCAACCGCCTAGCACACCCTTATATTCCCTGGAACAATATGCTGGCATAGCGTGAGATGCTGTGGAAAATACAAACACCTAGTCCACAGTCATAATGTCATCACTGCTTTTCGTGACTAAACACGAGAGCAAGCGAGACACAGGAGGACGGCAAAGGTGTGCGTTTCAGCCATGCGTGTTCATGACTCATTCATTTCCAGAGGTGTAAAAAGTACTGAAATGTTGTACTCAAGTAAAAGTACAATTACTTTGATGAAATTTTACTTAAGTACAAGTAAAATTACCCATATAAAAATCTACTCAAGTAAAAGTAAAAAGTAGTTAATTTAAAATGTACTTTAAGTAAAAGTTACTTAGTTACTTTCAACAACTTGATGGGGGCCGCTCCTATATAGTGCAAAAAAGGACAAGGGGTCATAAATCCAATACAAAAACTAGTTATTTTTTATTAAAGGAGAATCTTTAGAAATATAAGTGCAATGACATTAAACATGTCAAACATTAAACATGTCAACACAACATTTAAGAACTTTTGGGAGGACGTGTCAAGACATGAACCACATGACAGCTAAAATAAAAAGTTTAAATACCGCTGCCCCACTGTAAACTTTGGTTACTTTACTTGTGTCCACCTTTAGAGCATTAGTCTACAAACTTCTTGTTGAGTTTGAGCAGCAACTGATTTTCAAGATGAGTAGAGTTCATCTGGGCTAGCTTTGCATTGAACAGCAATCCAGCACAGCTGAAGAGTCGCTCGCAGGCGGCCTAGGCAGGTAGGCCAGTATTGAGTTTCAGGGACAGTTTTTTGATATTCTGAAAGGCGTTCAGCAGATCCATATTGACTGAGACACAGGCTAGGTACCCTTCTAACTCCCCTGTACCTTCTGACCTTCTGGACTTCATTGAGGAAAATAAATCATCTTCATCTGATGAATGTTGTCCAACTTGCTCCAGCCTCCAACATCCGGTCAAGGTGTTGTCTGACATAGACTAGACCTGTAGAATGACAAACAACATTTCTGACAATTAAGTATTGAGCTGCCATCAAGAGTGCATCATAACACAGAAATAGCTATAAATAGCTACTTGAGATGACAGACCTACAGTATACAGAATTATAGCATTATTTTCTATTTCTACATGCATCACAATTCATAATCCTCAATTCTTGCTAACCGAGACCCCTGAGCATGAACATGAACATGAAAGACGTGCACGTTGCAAAGCCACCACTTATCGTTATCAATATCTGACTAAACATCGTGATAAATTGCAGATAACGACATACACATTGACTTGTCCAACTGTCTGAAAACGATGGTGTGCGCATTCACATTGTTCTGTTTCAAGGCATGGGAGGCAGCCAAATGATTAGCCTAATATCAGTTTATGTGGTGTATTTCATTGCTGATGACTGATCTGCAGTTTTTAACACAATATGAGAGACTGAACATAATAATGCTATGACCTGAAACGAATGGAAGACAGGAATGGAATTATTATTAGTCTATTGGATGACCGCTGTCGACGTTAGCATACTCAGGGCGGTTGCAAGTGCTAGCCAAAATTAGGCTACCTACTAGTGCCATGAAACGCATATTTTGCTTAATGGAGCAAAGCTAACTAAATGACAAAAACGCTGTCTGAACTACTAATGGAAAGGGACAAATACTGTACTTACCAACACATGCTTGCGCAGATTTGAAGATGAATGTTTTTAAGCAGAAAGTTCTGACTGGCGGATTAGGCACAGTTTACACAGCATATAGCTGTTGCCTCTTTTACGTTGGAAGGCAAACTGCTTGCTGAGATGTGGCCACGGGTTTTCGTCATCTTCTTTAATTTCAACTGGCGGAAAGTTCGGTGCTTCAGCTTGTTGGTGGTCCGCAGCTTGTTGGTAGTCCGCACTATCATCTTCCTCCATATCTATCTCTCGTGACTCGGCACCGTACTGGTGCCTTGCATCGACTCCATCATCCACTCTATGCAGCATCCACCACTGCAGTGAGAATTGTGGTGCGCGATTCCCGCCTTGAACTATGTTTTTTTTTTTTTTACTCAGTAACGGATGTAATTTCCAATGTAGCGAAGTACAATACTTCAGTCAAAATCTACTTAAGTAAAAGTAAAATTACCGATTTCAAAAACTACTTAAAAATTACAAAGTACACAAAAAAACTACTCAATTACAGTAACGTGAGTAAAAGTAATTCGTTACTTTACACCTCTGTTCATTTCTCACACACACACACACACACACACGCACACACACACACACACGCACACACACACACAAACACACACACACACACACACACACACACACACACACACACACACACACACCTTCTGCTTCATCAACTTCCCTTGAGTGTTTGATAAAAAAATATTCTGGAGCTGGTAGGGGAATGCGTCCCGCATCTGCTGTTTGACACAAGGGAACAAATGTGATTGCCCTGCTTTCATGGAAAGAGCTTCACTGAATTCTCCCTCTGGACAGTGGTAGTGATAAAAATATTCACTGTGGGGGAGGGGTGAATGCATGGCTTTCTTGATTAGTTACACCTAAAGGGAAGTTCCTCCCTGATGGACGCTCGTGTTTAAAAAAAGGGGCATGTGATTCACTCGCTCATTGTTCTCGCTAAGTAGACCTGTCTCCAAAATGTGTGTTGCCAAAAGTGATGGCGCACAGAATATCCCAGGCCTAAAGCAGCACTGAATAGGAAGGATCAGTCATGCCATAAATATCCACATAGGCCTACACAAGTCTACTGGGGCTCTGCTATGGAAGGCTGTAAAGTCACAGTGAAATCCATCATGGAACAATGCTCTCTGTTAGTCAACACCACTAAATAGCATGCAAGAAAAAACACAGTCTTTTTTCGATGAGGACTTCTTTGAAGTCATCAAACAGCTCTATCCAAAGGACGATCTTTCTCTCACAGCCTAGCAGCTGTGTTTTCCCGACCAAAGAAAATACACAAGAGCGCCGGCGGGAAAACCCTACACCAGACCAATAAAACCATGTTCTGGTTACAGGTGTGCGGAGAATGGGATCCTTCTCTTTTTAACTGCCTAACCCCAAATGGCAAATAGACTGATCGTGTACCCTTTATAAGGGTGACTGATGTTGGGTGGCTGAGGGCAAACTAAAAGCAAAGTGTGTGTAGTCCAATATGCATTGTGTGGTTCTGCCTCAAAGGCTTTGTTGTCCTTTTAAAGACCTCACATTGATGGTGACAACAAGAAATGTCATTCACGGGGCATGGTGACTGGTGATAACAGCAGCGATGCTGGTGAATGGGCCGTCTTTGTGCAAGGCCAGGGAAGGCCTGTCGAGTGGTAGCGAAAGCTGCAAAAGCTGCCTGTCCCCTTTGTGCAGGGCTCACGTGTCTGAGGAAACAATTGTTGCCACTGTTGTCGTCAAGGAAGACTCAGTGTTTGCCCTTTTTTTTCCCCTAGTCATCTCTTCTTTTTTTATGGAACACCGGAGACAATGCGCCTGGAGTTAAAACAGGATCTGAAGTTGAAGTAGAAAACAAAGTAACATTTTTTGACCTTGACCTGTGATTCCTTTTGGCACTGGGGCATCAAAGCAACCCGTCTGGAGCAGAGCAGTGCTGCCTATCCTCCTCGTCTCTTTGTTTTCCTGCTTGGACTTTTTCCAGGCTCCCCCTAAAGCGTTTCCTCAGACAGTGGTCAGGGCCTGCCTGCACTGCCATTATTTTCCTCACCAGGCACAAAACACTGGACCAAGGAGCGTCTGTACCATAGGGCCTCATCTTGACTGATGGCAAACGGACTTCCTCAGAATGTTATGTTCCCTATTCTGGTCAATCACTGGCTATTTCTGACTCTATTTTAAAGCATGACTCACCCTGTGGAACTCCAGGAACATAACACAGAATAGCACCACTCAGTCTCGACAGCCTTTCAAATGTTATTGTACTGAGCCTTTTTTTGTAACTGGGTGGGGATGACATTTTACATACATCACTGTGATTGAAATATTATTATATATGTTGATGTTAGTCATGGTTAGACTTGCTTTTTCAGATGTTTTCTTTTAATCACGTTTCCCCCCGCTGTGTTGCATTTCAGGCAGTTTGGTGGAATTTCTAAAGACTCCAGAAGGCACGCAGCTTACCATGAACACACTCATAGACATGGGCGCCCAGGCAAGTCATCAATCAGCCTGCCATTTCCACTGTAACACTCTCCAGTGCCACTTTAATTTCTTCTTCACTCTTTGACTTCCTCTCTCCCGGTTTCTGTTCTGTTTATTCTTCAGCTCTACAGTTGAGTACATAATTACCCTAGTAGATGGCAAAGCGGCTCCAGACGTTATGAGGCTTACCTATATCCTAATCTAACAGTAACAATGGAGACTTGTCTGTATAAAGAGGGAGTCTGATAAACAATACGAGTCTAGACAGTAACACAAATATAAGCCTGACACAGATTATCTCTCTCTATCTCTCTCATCTCACACACACACACACACACACACACACACACACACACACACACACACACACACACACACACACACACACTTCTCTTTCTCATTCCTCCTCTTTCACGCATCCACTGATCCACTCAAAACAACCATTAAATCTAAGAATTTGAACAACACCCACGTCGACATGTATTGAACTCACCTGTAAAAACATGGACAAATTAAATTCTGACAATTTGTTAGTCCCTACCACGGGGCACATGTCATCATGCTAGCTCATGTTCTCATCAGAAAGTCGAGAAAACAGGAACAGAGTCAAGGGCTGTGAACTCATGAACAAGAAGACCCTCAAAACTCAATAACCATCTGCAGCCACAGAGGGAGAGTTGTTCAGTTGGCTGCTGTGTTCAAGCACTTAGCAGGAGAATGTTCTTGGGCATAAGTAAGAACACTGATGCCATTCACCCACCATGTAACATGTCTTTAGCCCAGAGAGTTGTATGTCATGGGACAGGGCTGGACGACTCAATCTCTTCCCGAAAGGCCGCGCCTTTAGTGTGTCGCTCAAGAGAGACTCATGGTTATGGTTCTCATGTGTGCACAGTATGAAATGGAGGAGCAGACAGTGAACTGAGAAGCAACTATGCTTTTTGTTTCTGCAGCACTGTATGAAAAAAACAAAACTCTTCGAAGCGCTCCATACATCTCACTGGGTGGGATTTTTTATTTTTTTGCAAAGCTCTATGTGTAACCACTTCCCTGCATTGAAGTAGAGACTGAGAGAGAGAGAGAGAGAGAGAGAGTATGTGTGTTAGAAGAACTGAGAGACAGACTGTAGAGAAAACACACACCTCCCTTCCCTTTTGCCAAATCCCTATGACCTCATAACACCTACCTGTGAGGCGTTTCAACATTCTGACTACGCTCCAGCAACTCCAAACACACTCGCTTCCAAACCACCCAGCCACCACCGTAAAGACAAGTTGGTGGATTGATCACACACGCCAAGACTGTCTCCACCGCCGAGACATGCTCTCCTCACGCATCCGCCACCCGGCATACCCTAACCATACCCTCGACGCTCCACCGCAAGCCGTTCCTGTTTCGTTGTCTTTTCTTTTCAGATCCCTCCTTTGAACAACAGCATTGTAAAAAAGGGCCCAGCAGAATTGTCAGACATATTAGATGTATCAACCTGGTATTTTCTCACCCTCATGTGAAGTGACTGAATGCTCCAGATCTACGTGTTCATGTAAACGGAGACAGTATAGCAGTGCAGCTGGACAGGGTGAAGCAGCCCAGAGGCTGAGCAGTCCAGCTATGGCTGTTCAAATGAAGGCAGACACTGGCAAAGGAGAAGTGGAGCTCGCAGCTGGACACGGTGATGGCCCGGAGGCAGGGTGACCTGTCATGGAGCAGGGCTGAAAGATGCCTCTGAACACTGGGTGGAGCACGGAGGGCAGGGTCAGAGGTCACACCAGGGGATGTAGGGCCCTCCCTGGGTTTGGAATTTGGACATTTCAGCCTCCAAAATCCACAAACTACGGGGGGGAAATGGCACTGTCGTGTTTTTGTGAACATGCTCACGCACTCACAGACACACTCATGCATGTTGGTACACAGATATGTCATGGGAACATAATGCAGTGACTCACGGTCATAGACTCTCAATTGATTCAGCTCTGTTCCTTGCAGATCGCAGAGGGGATGGCTTACATCGAAGGAAAGAATTACATTCACCGAGATCTGCGAGCAGCAAACATCCTTGTGTCAACAGAGCTCATCTGCAAGATTGCTGACTTTGGGCTGGCACGACTCATAGAGGACAATGAGTACACCGCGAGAGAGGGTAAAACAAATTCTAAAAAGTTATTTTTATAAACCTTCGCATTATAATGAATCCATACACAAGTTCAGGCACACAAGCACACATACATGTACATACTGATTTGACTAAATTGCACCTCAAACTAGAGTATTAATTTCATGCTTATAACTGTGACATACTGCCATCTAGTGTTAAGTGTTTCTGTTTTGTATTTGATAAAAACGATCTTCATCTTAGGTGCTAAATTCCCCATCAAATGGACTGCCCCAGAGGCTATAAACTATGGGACCTTCTCCATCAAGTCAGACGTCTGGTCTTTTGGGGTCCTGCTGACTGAAATAGTTACCTATGGACGAATCCCTTACCCCGGTACTGATGCTTTTCTATACCTGAAACAGATCTATGTGAAAACAGAATCTTAGTCATTCAGTTTAAACAATTAGTTATTCCAACATTCTAAGCAAGGATTAATGTATAGTCTGCCTGTCAGTATAGGAAAATAAATCCCGAAATCACGTTAGGGTGGCGCATTGAAATTAATGGAACTTTTTGCAACCTTCTGAGAGGCTGTATAACAAAAACATTTAAACAACTTTACTCCAGTCACTCCCAGCCATAAAAAAAACTAAACACAATCTTTACTTTCCTCTCAGTTCTCACTCCGTGATTATAACTAACCCTGTGATTCACGTTCTCCCCCTTCTTCTCTGTAGGAATGACTAACCCAGAAGTGATCCAGAACTTAGAGCTTCAGTACCGCATGCCCCGGCCAGACAACTGTCCCGAGGGGCTCTACGACGTCATGCTGCTGTGCTGGAAGGAGAACCCAGAGGAGAGGCCCACCTTTGAGTACCTGAAGTGCATGCTGGGGGACTTCTCCACGGCCACCGAGAGGCAGTACCAGGAGCAGGTGTAATGACGTGGATTTTTGAAACAGCTCAGGGTACAGATTTGTTTTCATGCTTAAGGATAACTATACTCAGCGTCCTGGATGGAAAGCTAGGACTGCTCGTCACAAAATGGCAAAGATAATAACTGCCTTCTGCTTTTCGTGTTGCAGTTTGTGATGCAAGGCTCATCATTTCTGGTTATTCACGTAAAAACAATAGACTTTAACTTAGACTGACACCCTTTTTTCTTGTATCGATGATGCTATTGGTTGGATCCAGAAGAACTATTCACTTGATGTATTATAAAGCAGTAATGCCTCTGTTACTTAGTACATAAGCATCTTTTTTTCTTTCCGCACCCACCAAACCAACCAAGCACCCAATTGAATTAATCTTGGAAAGAGAAATGTAATGATGAGGTTGGCTAATGAATGTGCTTTCAGAGCCTTTTTGCTTCTGTCACATGCAGTGAAGTAAGGTGCATTATTCGTTTGTGTGTGTGTGTGTGTGTGTGTGTGTGTGTGTGTGAGAGTGTGTGTGTGAGAGAGAGAGAGAGAGAGAGAGAGAGAGATGTGAAAGGCCAAATGTTTTTTCCTACTGCTGTTAATGAACTATTCATACTGTATTCTCGTGTTATGACATTCCTTGTTATGTTGAAACTTAATAAATCCTTATTTACGAACATGCGGCCTATTCTGTTTTGATACCTAATCCCTATTTGACAATGTGGTTGACCACAATGTTGCAAAATCAGATTGCATAAATTCACAATGTGTTCATTTGTCTTCTTCGATCACTAGCCCTCTCAACTCCAAGTTTGAACTCAAGTCATGAAACAGGATTTCTATTGAGAGAGACTAGTGGGAGGATATTGTGGTATTCTCTTTGGCATATTTTGTATCTTTGAGGGTTTTAGAGAGTATTTTGAGGGTATAAATTCTGTACCACAAAAATAATGTAGGCTAACAAACCCTAAAAGGAATTCTCCAAGTTGACCAAACAAAAGCGACTAGGACACAGACACATGTATCAAAAACATGTTTACCAAAACACATTCAGAATAAAAGTACTCAAACGTAACGTAATCTTGGTTAATAACATAAATTACATTCACAATTTATCATCTCACAAAAATTCCCACAAATTTCAAACTCATAAAAGTCACTTAAAATAAACATATTTAAAAGTGAAATGGACCATAGTGAGGAAATTCAAAAACATTTTGAAAAGTTTAAAAAGAAGTGTGAAAACTTAAATAATTACTTTTATATGGACTTCCATATGGATCCAATAATTTAAGACACATAGTCTCAGCGACAACTTCCACATCAAGACACAAACTAAAAACAATTAGTCTTTGAACAAAAAATAGTATCAGTAACCTTTCCCCCATGTTTTGAAATGAAAAATGAATCTTTAATAAAGGAACCTTTGAATAGTCCAGTGGATCATCAGAGGCAGTGTTTGTAGACTTTAGTGGGGCAGCAGGCTCTTCCCATAGCATGGAGGACTGTTTTTGTATCTATAGCGCCTCCCAGTGGCTCAGATTGTTCCAGGGATGGGAGTGTTGAATCTGAGCAGCTCGTGCTGTTCAGCAGGTTCTGCCACTGACTGTCTCTGATCTGAGCTGGACTCCAGGTCCCTGGGGCTCCTTATACGCACCTGAAACACAAGAAGACATGAGCTCACTCATTTGGCTGAACTAATCAATCAGCCTTTCTACTAGCTAATATACTTTAACTCAGACACAAAACAGATGAAATGTTAAAGATGTGTTGAACTCTTTTATTGTGAAATGTTCAAATTAGGGATAAAAGATTGGATTGTGCCAAAAAATATGGAAGAACAATAAAAAAATCATTAAAAAATAAATATGGTCATCACTGTGACTCTCCCAAGCCCTTACCCTCCTGGTATTGATGACCTTCTTCCTTCTTCGCCACGGACAGGACAAGCGCAGGAAGGAGATGGTGGCGGCAAAGCAGCGCCCACAGAACACCGTCTCTACTACCAACATCAGGATCAGCGGAACCCACAAAATGATGGTTGTGCCCTGGGAAATAAAAGACACTTCCATGGAGCTTAAATACTATCTGCAAGAACAAGCCTTGAAGACATTCTCTTGTGAAATCCCATGAATCTTTAAGTAACCCTCATCTCCAACCCTCAGTTGCTCAGAGCAGTATCCAACTGAGGCGTTCAAGTGAATGTTTGTTTTGAGAACAGCTATCACAACTTACATAGACCCTTGTGGGATCAAACGGGCATTCGTTGGTGATGCTGAAGTAGCTGATGGGGTCTGTGAATTTGCAGTGGGTCAGCAGGCCTTTGCCTCCTTTCATGATGGCCATGACTATGGACACACTCAGGCCCACTGTCGAGGCAGTGGATAGAAGAGCTGCCACTATGCTGATGGCAAACAGGAACCATGTCTGGAAGTAATCAGGGGAAACACAGGAGATCAACGCTAGAACCTCTGAATTATAGTTGCAGTGAAAACACCAGTGGCAAAATGACATCTGGCATGGATTTGTAAGTACTTATGAAAAGACACACATTTCGGAGGCTAGAAAAATCACCATAGTAAGATCATGTTGAACATGAACATGAACATGAACATGTTGTATATTGATTTATTATTTAAGCGGCTGTTAACACAAAATCAAGAAAACAAGTTCAAGCCTGGAAATGGTATTGAAGCTTTCAAGATATCATTAATGAAGATATGATATTGAGGTACAATCAAAGGAAAGAGCATCAAAAGGGAGCTGTGAAAAAGAAATGAGGTGAGTGGTATTCTTACCAAAGGCTTGTTTTTCCTGTTTTTGGATAGGACAATTGCTGAGATTCCAGCAATGATAGCCTACAAGTCCCAACATGGAGAACAGAGTTCAAATAACAGAAAGGTGAGGCTAGCTTGTTTCAACACAGGGACACACAAATGCCATGTGTCCACTCAAAGACAAACCAAGCAAATCCATCTGAATATCAGCTGCTCAATTAGTCAATATGTTTTTTTTTATGTTAGATCATTTTGGGTCCAATTGAAATTGGTCCAGTATTAAATCAGAATCAATGTTGTAACCACCAACCACAAAACGGCTATATAATAAAATTGTATAGGACATGCATCCGCGTCAAAGTAAACATGGAAAGAATCCCTACAGATATATAGACCTGTGTCTATTTACCTCAATAACTGTAAAGACATAGAAACTTAAACTACAGAAACTGTAGAAACAGTTAACAGTTATATTACTTTACAGTTATTGAGGTAAACACACACAGGTCTATTTCTGTAGGAATCCTTTACATGTTGTGGGACACTTATAACAACATTATGAGCCTGTCAGTGGTGAAAAAAAGCAGTTTACTTTGATGCAGACGTTTTCCCCATGGCTGTTTTGCGGTTGCTGATTATAGTATTCTAACTCAATACTGGACCGATTCATTGTCCCTAGTAAAAGTTTGAAACCAGAAATAGGGCCCAGATTGAAAAATCCCAAAGTCAACCTAACCATTCAGCAGTGACTGGTAGATAAACACTGCTCATTCAAAAGTTTCAATGTGTGGTCTGAAAACAAAACTTGTCTTTACCAGCAGGCCTGACACCAGGGCTATGACGTTGGAGATGGCGTACTCCATGTGGCGAGCCTGAACATGTACGTTGATGTGCCTGAGCACGGCGCCGTGCACTAGCGCCCCCAACAGGAAGTTGACATGGCCTACCAGCACCAGCCCCAAGCCCATCTTCATCAGGGCCTTGTAATCGTCCAGGCTGGCACAGCACACACCTGCATTGGTCCAAATGTATGTAAACACCTGAATTGGTCTATATGTAAGTAAACACCTGAATTCTTTCTTCCAAATATAGACCAGCACTGACTAGGATGGAAAAATGTATACTGAGCATCCGTGAACTTAAAGGGACTTTCAACCTATTTTTAGACTTTTTTTCAGTCCAAACGTTTAACTTTTAGCAATTAATGATCGAAATCGGTCCAGTATTGTGCTAGAACATTAAAACTGTCAACAGCAAAACGGCTACTCAAAGTTATCCTAAAGGGCAAGCATCTAAAGTAGTGTTCTAACTCAATACTGGACCAATTTGATGTCCCTAGTAAAAGTTTGGACCCAAAAAGATAGGAAAATAGGGCCCAGGGTAAAAAAAAAAAATCCAGAAATGTCCCTGGATGTTAGACTGCTTACTCACTCAATATAAATAAACAGGTTTCTATCCTTTCCAAAGTTTTCAATGTTAATCTTTCAAGGTCACAAAAAAATAATGATTAGGATTATCTTTTTTTGTCGTTTTTTCTTAATCTTGATCATTTTGCAGTTATTTTGGGAGTTCAATTAAACACAAATTAAGTTTATATATTGTAGTTTATAGCTTATAAATGTTTATACACTTCCTTGCCAGTTCAAGTTAACTTCCTTGCTTGTTATCGACCTTTTAATGTGGGCTCAAGCTGTGAGTTTCCTGTCAGTCAGATACGTCATGATTTGTTATATTTATCAATTCAAATCAGTATTCTGTAATTTTAGTGGTTGGGAGATATGATTATCCAGCTTGTTACTGGTTAAAAAAATGAATCCCATCAAATGGACTTTCCGTCAGTGAGAACAGGTGCAAGGATTGAGCTCCCACTGAGTTATTCCTAATTAACCAACCACATAGCCAAAGAGCTAATTTGGTTTATTGTGATTCTCATTAGCTCATTAAACCCATGGGCACATAATTATGTTTCAGTCCAACAAAGGAGACCACTATTTTGCCAACAAAAGCACACACTGGAAAACAACAGTCTTATGCATAAAACATTTATCTTCTCCTAAAAAAGCAACGGCTACAACAATAGCAAAATCTACTAGACCTAATGACGTACAACTACATCTACACACTTTAACATAGGCTCTTTATCAGTCTACGCAATCTAGCCTATATATTTCTTTGTTGGACTGATTAGCCTTGCCTTTTTTTACTTTGGTTGTCTGTTTTGTTGTTTCACGCTAGCATTCCAAAACAATACAGTTTAAATTACACCACAGTAGAAAAGCGATGTGAATTGTTTTAAATTCCGTTCCTTCATGATGCCAAAAGAACGCACACAACCAAAAGAACGCACACAATGATATGCGCAAATATGTTTTAACTATAAACTAATGTGAAACCCGAACTGCCCCACCCTGCGAGGTTTTAACATGCACCTTAAACCAGGCTTTGCCTCACACGCTACAAACCTAGGATGACTTTCCATGGATTGAGTGGTATATATTTGAATAAAGGCATCTTACCCGATCTAACCATTTTGTATTCCTTCTTCTTAGGCCATTCTAAGAACTGTTTTAAACACCCATAATACAATGTTTGGGGCTAATTCGTTTGCCCGCTCTCTCCGATACTTAACATACAGGAAGAGAAGCCAACAGACGCGCATCAGGTTGCACTGGCCTCGCCACACCCTCGCCTATCACCTGGAAAATGATAGGGGGCTGGGGATCCTACGAATTCTGCGAATTGTCTGAGCCAAGAAACGATATGACATTTGCGACCTGCATACCTTTTCAGGGTGGGATTGGGAGGTTCTTCCTTTGCGTCCTGTGGCATACTCATTGATCCAGACGAGACTCGTCCTTTGGTCAGTATGACTTCCAATGCAATGTGTGTTAACCAACCAGCAGCAATAAGTTCTGTTCCAAAACTAGCAAGCTAACTACCTAAAAGGCATGCCAAAACCTTGCAAACACCACCAACAGCCCAGTTGACACGAATAAAAGCATGTCAACACACTAACTGATGTCTTTTGGCAGTATAGCTGGCAATGTCATGATGTATAAGCTTTTTCTTTCTTCTTTTCTTCATTTTTGCAAGGTGTTCCAGCTCGGAACATAGAACTACAGTACATAGGGCATATCCTGGATGGCTAGTGGGAAAGACACAGGTGTTTATTTGTCCTTCACATGACCATATCCTATCAAAATGAATTTGAGGATGGTACCAAAACTAGTTGTCTATAAAACCATACCTCAAAAAGTGTCAAATTGTTGCATAATGTTACTTTAAAAGAATTATGTATGTAATGTGTGACGCGCTCATAACCTTTTTTATAACCCTACCGCATTGATTTCCTTTTGTGTTGGCTATTTGTATATTGGTAGGTGTGGTTTTCTTTGAAAGCCTAATTCCTGACAAGGTATCCCCAGGTCATCTTAATTGTTACTGTAGTTTTATGGAACGCAGGAAATAATCTGTGAAGAGCCGAACCAGGGAAACAGAGAAGCATGCAGTCAAAAGAACGGTGCTATTTTTCACCAGAGGGGGCAGCAAATGCTTGACATTTAGATTTTTAACTAAGACCTCTAAACTGTAGGTGTATGCACCACGACCACCATTAAAGTGTACCTACAAATGTTTTGTTTGAGCTGTAAAATATATGACTGAACTGTGATGAAACACATCAATATTGGTTTTAATATTAACACTGTAACGCCTATGAATGAAGGATCTCGATTAGCAAATCAAAATGAGACTCACACTGAGGAGCAGGGACTTTTTAAACAGTAGATGGCGTGTTGAGACATTTTTAACCCATAAAATGACTAATTTTAATAAAAATGGGAATTTTGTCAATATTAACTTCAGCATTGATGTTTTTCATAGTTCAGTTATGTAATTTAGTTCACAGCTAAAAAAAAAAATACCTACTTAAGGGTGCACTTACACTTTAATGATGCAGCACTATGTTTTTGAGGATTGCAACCAGCTAAATACCCTTCCCTTTACAAGTGTGTGCGAGTACCTTTGGTGGCCCTCAAGTGCCATAAAAAAAACGTGAAAAGCCCTATCTTGAGCCAGTGTTTTGGTTTGTCTGTTCTGGGCTACTGTAAAAACAAATCGTAGCAACATGGCGGACTCCGTGGAAGCGGCCCCGTTCCCTATGTAGAAACGAAGGGCTCATTCTAAGCTAATGAAAACACAACAAATCGTAGTTACAGATAATTATACATTGATGAAAACATAATTATGAGTACTATATTCCAATTCTACTAATAGATGCCACTAAAAACTACACACTGTACCTTTAAGAGATGATCCTACAGGTTGTCACATTTTTGGCAAAATAAGATATCACTTCTGTCTGTATGTATAAGATACCACTTCTGTCTAATCTGCATGTTTAAGTAATATTAAGCTCCAGATGTGTCTTCAGATGGTGTTTCCAGACACTATATTTCATAGTGGTCTTGACATCCTCCATGGAAATTCATTTGGATTAAGGGAGGACACATTATTATAATATTTAGTCACACCAAAATAATTAATATGACGTCTTCAATATAGGCCCACTGAAGAGGCTGTCTTCAGCATCTCCCCATATCTCACTCATTGGCCATGCACATATCTGACATGAACTGAGCTAGAACATAATACCAAACATGAGTTTTGATTTCATGTCCCAAGGTCTGTTTAAGACCCTTTCTGTCCACCTAGGACACAACTAATATAATCTAATAAACGTATATACTGTGATACCAGGCAAAAATCACAGAGCCTACTATTACAACAAGAACTCATCATTGAGCTTGAACTCTTTTGTTGTTGTTGTTGTTTTTTACTTCTTTTCTTTTTTATCTCTGTTTCCTTTTTGGTGCAGAGCTGAGGTAACTAAGGCTTAAAACTTGAGACGAAAGAATGGTAAGAAAGTGCATTGAGCATTGATACCAGATCTTGAATTTTAAGAGTTGCAAATATTGAGAATCAAAGTGCATGGTGCTGTAAACACGACTGATAGGAAGTGTGTATAAGGTCGGTTACAAATATTCATCATTACCAGATCATGTATGGTATACGGTATACTTATAATAATGGAGAATTGCTGAATGAATATGAAGAAATGAGAAATACGGTCTGCATGTCTTTTGTGCTGTTTTGTCATTTACACGTGTACATATTTGGGCAGTCTGTATGCACACTGAGAGCATTATTCCCTGCTAGTCACACCCAGATGTCGCTGTGGGGAGTTAAGCTCAGTAGTTGTGACAGCACGGCTCGCTCTCCCTTTTACACCGCATGCTCTGTTTTTTTTCCTATCCCAAGTTTGACCCTAGCTGCTATTTCCTCTGCTCAGTCTATAAAGTCCCCATGCTTTTCCCACGCAGCCTCTTTCATCGGCCACTAAACCGTGAGTGTCTAACTCACTGTTCTTCAGTCTCTTAAAAAAAGAAAAAAAATATATAAAAATTACAAAATATATAAAACCTTCATAAAAAACTATTTCAAGACTTAACATAAAAAAGGAAAAAAAAAATACAAAAAACGCATACATTATACAGGCTGTTTATTTTCCTCTTTCTTTTTTGTTTGCAAAACAAAACAGAAGGCCTCGGGCTTTAGCCGACGTTAACGGGAAAAGTCATACCAAAGAAAAAAACTACTTTGAAGATACACTGGATTCACTGGCGTTCTATCCTTGTCATATCTGCCGGTATTCAGATTTGGCGTGTGCGTAAAAGTTTACTGCGGAGGACTAACGATTGTCTGTACCATCAGAGCACCGTATTCAGTGTTACTATAACGGCTTCACACTTAGACATTATTACATCGAACTAGTATTCATTTTCTAGGCTGTCACTTGCAAAACGTTGCGCCCTAACATCATCAACTCCGAGAAATGAACACAGCGACCCCAGGGAGTTATCCGATGGCTTCTCTCTATGTCGGCGACCTGCACCCTGATATCACGGAGGCTATGCTGTATGAGAAATTCAGCCCTGCCGGACCAGTCCTGTCAATTCGGGTTTGTCGTGACATGATTACCCGGCGCTCACTGGGCTATGCCTATGTGAACTTCCAGTCACCGCCTGACGGTAAGAAAATAAAACGTGCATCTCCAATCATTATGTTGTCTGTGTTTGAATTTCATCAGCACACGCTTTGCGGCACACTCAATGTTGCCGTCACTCAACTTTGTGGATAGATCAAGCTCTTACGCAGCGCTGTAGCCCACGACAGTAGCATGCTGTTGTACTTTGATCTATGTGGAACGTGCTAGTAGTAACACGGAGTGAATGTAGCCTAATTATTTGACAGTTACCGACTAGCACAGATGAAGTCTCGCCCCTGAGTAATGCTGAAAAGCGAAGGCAGCCAGGTACTTGTTTCAGAGACATCACGTTTCAAAATGTACCACGCACTGTATGAAGATATTGCCAGATTACCGAATATACATGGAATTGTGACCTCCAAAGGTAGTGACATGCCATTATACCAACAGAGGGCACGTGGTCACGTGTGAATTCACATGTCAAAAGTAAATAAAAAAGAACTGACTGGTAAATATTATCCATATTAATATCATAACATTATAAAACTGCTTCTGACAAACATTGTGTAACTTGGAGGTTTTCAACGACTGGGGTGGATGCTGTAGCCAAACAATGGCATTCAAAGTTCCTAGTGGTCTACCTTTTTAATATTGATTAATGATCAATATTTTCGTCTTGCAGCCCATTATTGGGCTTTGAACCATACCTTCTACAGTTTTCACAATTTCCTTGAGCCTTGCAAAAAGTTTAACAGCACAAATGCGGTAATGTCCACATGTGCTGTAATTCCACTTTAGTGGTAACCTTGACTATTCTACAGTACTCACACAAAGATAAAGGTATCTTTGGGAATATTAGCATGTGTCATTTGACCTATATAGAAGCTGTGCCCTACTTCTACAACAGGAGTGCCTCTTGGATATTTGGATGCTGTGTTGCTTTGAGGTTAAATAGTCTTCAATACTCAACAGTCTTGGTTCCTACAATTTCTCAGAATTTGGTTTTGTATCATTTTGTATAGTATTCTATTGCCCCATAGTGTGTATCCCAAAATGACCCATTTTTGATCCTATTTAAAGGGCTGTCAAGGGAGGCTGCCTTTGTGAAATTAATCTGTACTGTCTTCACCTGACAGAATGATAGCAGAACAGTGTGGACAGAACCAAAAAGATTATCTGCCTTGTGTGGATAAGGGCTATATATTCCATATAAGGTCCACAGTGTTAAGTGTTATTCTCAGGGTCTGACTGCTTAACTTCTGACTGCATATATGCATTATGAAGTTACAAAAGTAATAGCAAAATAAATGTTTTCTCCCTTACTAAACAGCCATATACATTCACAAGAGCGAAGTTCAAACATATTCAGACTGGAAAGAGTTCAGCATTTATCAGTTAAATACTACAACTCAAACATCTTTTGAAAATCACCCATTCTACCTCATTCGGGCATTCCACAAAGCTTGTCAATCAACTGCAGTCCCATAATGACCCATTTTCTGGGCTTGGCAGTTTGTGAAATGTATATATAAGATCCATGTTAGTTCAAGATTCCTGAGTAAACCTATGAGCCTGCCATAGCGTCTTAACCATGTCACTTACAATGAAGGGATGTATTCTAGTGTCACACTTGCTAACCCATTCAGCCGCAACTATAACTGTAACACTAGACATTGCAGGCCCAGAAGTGTTACTATCAGTGTCTTTAATAGCTTGTGTGGGATAGAATACTATGGGAGATGTGTATGACCCAGTCTCAGGATAGTGTCCAGTGACACAGATATGCCAGTGATTTATCATGTAGTATGAAATTATAATGCAAATATGAATAAACACAGCTGAGATCATAAGGTATGTGTGAGCTGAGGGAGGTGCGAAGTCATAACAGACTCTCTTCCCACTTGTCCAGCAGCTGGAGCACTGTGTGACTAGGTGGGTGCTAAATAATACCCAACTGTGCTTTTTCACCATGAGGGAGAGGATTCTCCAACAGCTGGTCTGTCACAGGCGTCAGCATGCAACAGCTGCATTTGTAAACTCTTGCCAGACCTGGTGCTGCTCATCTACACATTCTTGTTGAATGCGTCTTACCCCCATCAATGGCAGAGAGCTCTCAACTCGCACTCCATGCCAGCACATAACTCCAAGGACCCCACTTGGCTAAATATAGACAGGCTTGCGAGCTGTCCAGTCCTTGCCTGTCCATTGGTAAAGGCAGTTTCTAAGGCAAATGCCTGGTAAAAAAAAAGTCTGAGGCCTTGTGGGGCTCGTGAGCTGATTCTCTACCAGCCTCAGTCCAGTTTAATTTTAGCCCTCCATTTTGTTAGAAGTATGAAGTTCATATGAAACATTTCATTCAAACTGCTTTTGCTAATTTGCCTTTTAGGTGTATATATTTTCCACCTAAGTACTCCCTTGGGAACCTTCCAGAATTAGTCACTGGGTGATCCCACCAACCCTGAGCTCGATGTAAAGTACAATTGCAGAGCAAACTGCTGATGCCAGCAGACGCAAGGCAGCTCCGTTTTGTTTACCAGACATTTTTAGCGCTGAAGCCAGGGTGTGTGTAGCTGTGGAGTGACAGGGACAAAGGGAAGCTTTCTAGCTGGCATGTGTGCCCAGTTTGACATGAGACAGGACATGAGTGGAAGCGAGCGCATGTTGGTTTGTGAGAGAAAGATTCAAAGAATACAGACAACATCTGAAAAGGAAGATCGATTGAGAAAAAATGGTGTGTACACAACAGATAACAAAAGAGAACGTGATGAGGGTATATAAAGAATCAGCTCAAAAAATGTTCAGAGAATAATAATACCTGTTATATTTTCCTGATTTAGTCCATCTCTCTCAGTAAAGAATAGTATCCTAAAAACAAGTGTCCTAAAGGGTGTTTTAGTTGACATTTTGCTGAATTGGAGTAGACCAGAAATGTGTGAAACCTTTGCCATTTGGTAGCTTTTAGTGATTATTGTGTCTTTTGTGTGTCTGTTGCGTCTGTTGTTTTGTTTGTGTGTAGACCATGTGCTTCTGCCTGTTCACAGCAGCATGTGGTGTTGCAATGAGGGATGTGCTCACTAAAAAGCAGCATGGACATAAAGGCGTTTCATTCACTGTAGAATGGTGTACTCTTAAAAAGATAAAATAAAATGGTTCCTCAGTGATTATCGAAATATTAAAGGTCATTGACATTTTTTTTTATCTAAAGGAATGATAAAACAGCGTTTCCCATTACTCCTTTCCATTCTGTGAATATTGCTTACTTGTTTCCAGCCTTATCTTGAATTGTTTACATCTCCCTTATCCTGATGTGTATATATATACATACATACATACATATATATACATATATATACAGAGGCTCATAAATACAATGTACAAGAACACTGGGAAACACCATCTTCCTACAGGTCCTTCAGAATCCAAAG
Organism: Clupea harengus; assembly: GCF_900700415.2. Taxonomy (NCBI): domain Eukaryota; kingdom Metazoa; phylum Chordata; class Actinopteri; order Clupeiformes; family Clupeidae; genus Clupea; species Clupea harengus. The sequence goes on from NC_045165.1 coordinate 22,208,364, forward strand.
GATATAATAGGTCTATACACATATTCATTTCTGACAAAACCCCCTACATTTTGCCTCTTTAAGGTTCTACGTAGAACCTTGTGTGGAGTTAGTTACATCTTTATCCTTTATACTATCAACAATCATCTGTTACCCCTCCAGATTGCTCCATTCATTGGAATGGATACAAACTGATACACATAGACCTGCTCAGTTTCTAAAACACTTGGCACATAGACATCCAAACTGAAAGCAGGCAGGGTGCTTTCAATTGAGCACAGCATGTAAGACATTCAGACGCCTTCTAAATGTCCCAGAGATGTATAACAGCTGTTCAGGGACTTTAAATTGATAGAACAAACACCATATGTTTGCTTTGTATTGAAATGTACACAAGCTGCTCTCCTAGATAACAGGCACTTACTTCATATTCCTTTACTGTTGTTTTTTCCCCCTATGCGTATGTGCATATCGAACATATGGACGAACATGTGGATGGATATTTATGACCAAGCCTGTTTTTTACTTCCAATAATTCTCAAAATTCCCACCACATAGACTGTTCTTCACAAACTGTGTAATGTTTTGTCAATTAACCAGTTTTCCTTTACACTACTCTACTCAAACAGCTGAGAGAGCATTGGACACCATGAACTTTGACGTGGTCAAAGGGAAGCCCATCAGAATCATGTGGTCACAGAGAGACCCTTCACTCAGGAAATCTGGAGTCGGAAATGTTTTCATCAAAAACCTGGACAAGTCCATTGACAACAAGGCCCTGTATGACACTTTCTCTGCCTTTGGAAACATCTTGTCCTGCAAGGTGTGGTGCTCTTCTCTAACACGGAGGGGTCAAGGGTCGGAGGGAGGAGGGAGGAGGTGGAGCAGTATGGGGTGGTTGTAGCCCAAGGCAGAATGCCGCCATGTTGAACATTTCAGGAGGGAATTCAGCAGGTGCACACATGAAGGAATGTGAACATGACCTCATTTCTTTTAAGCCCATTTGACCCCTTGGCTCACAGAGTGACCAAAATCTTGTTTTTGTAAACATGTTCAAGGCTAGGGCAGTTAGCAAAGCAGCTGAGTGATTGCATTAGGCACGTTACGTAGAAATGTGACAGAAGATCCTTTCATTTTTTTGATAGGTGGTGTGTGATGAAAATGGATCCAAAGGATACGCGTTTGTGCACTTTGAGACACAAGATGCCGCCGATCGTGCCATCGAGAAGATGAACGGCATGCTTCTGAACGACCGCAAGGTGTGAGTGTCCAAACAGTGATGGGGGTAGGGGATGGGGATGGGGTCTATGGTCACACATTAACAGAGGCACATGGCATCATCACACATTTATCTGTCTATACAAGTCATACTTTATGGAGGTGTCATTTGATGTTGTTGAAACTGAATGCTTGAGTGTGTGCACAAGGGGAACAGCATGTCTACTTTGACCATGTGCTCAGATCATCAAAACATCTCCACACAGTGCCTTGGTGTGTCTGTTGCACACTGTTTTTCTGTGTGACCTGCGAACCAAGAATGAGCCAACCACGAATGAGCCAAGGAAAACACACTTAACACGGCCTCTCTCAGTTTCCCTGTGCCAGCTGAGTGCTCTTATACGTCCCGTGTTTATGGGTGTGTGTGTATGTGTATTTTTATGTCTGTTTGTCTGGCTGTCGTGTGTGTAACCACGCTTGTGTGTTTTAGTGATGGCGCAAAGGCAGGAATACACTGCTGGAACATGGAATGGGAGAGGTCGGCGTAGCAAGGTACAGTCCCAGCACAGACAGCTGATGCAAAAGCAGAGAAATCAAAGCAACCCCCTTCGGCTTCTTTCTGCAGTTACTCTGGACATCCCTTCTCTATTTCCTTAGACGTCCTCTTGTTTGTCTGTTTTGTGTCACGACCTCCGCAGCATGTACATATTCTCTTAACACGATACCATTAACATTGCAGTGGGGGCTCACAGGAGGACCTTGTGCTGTCTGACATGCTTTCTTCCTCAGTGTTCTGTCAAACACTACCCCTCCAACAAAAATGTTTCCTGCTTTTGATGTGAAAAAAAAACAAGATGACGTGCAAACCATGATACATCAAAGACAGAAACTGCCAAAAATGGTTCCATGAACCATACCTTCCCAGATCTTCTTTACATTAGCTGTTGTGTTGGTCCGTCTTCTCTCAGGTTTGTGGGACGCTTCAAGTCTCGGAAAGAGAGAGAAGCAGAGCTCGGTGCCAAAGCGAAGGAATTCACAAATGTCTACATCAAGAACTTTGGAGAAGATATGGATGACGAAAGGCTGAAAGAACTTTTTGATAAATATGGTATGTTGTGAACGTGCTTGACACAGCAGTTATGAATGTTTTATGCTGAAGAACCTACAACAAGAGTACACTGTTAAGAATATTTGACATTGTCTTCTGACAGGTCCGACTCTGAGTGTGAAGGTCATGACTGACTCAACAGGAAAATCAAGAGGTTTTGGGTTTGTCAGCTATGAGAAACATGAAGACGCTAATAAGGTAATTATGTAGAACTCAAGTCACCCTATGACACTGTTACTTCTGACTGGCTATGAAATCAGCCCAGAATCCCCCCACATGTTTTGCCACGTGACCACTAGAGCAATCTGTATTAATCAATAATATATCAATAAGTATGTACTATTGGTATAGCATTCAGCTACTCAAAAGAGATTACTGTAAAACACTCAAAATGAGTCAGATGTTGTGAGGACAGCAACAGTAACTGTAGTGGTTTCCCAGGCAGTGGAGGAGATGAACGGGACAGAACTGAATGGGAAGGCTGTATTTGTGGGACGGGCCCAAAAGAAAATGGAGAGACAGGCGGAGCTGAAGAGGAAGTTTGAGCAACTGAAGCAGGAGAGGATAAGCAGATACCAGGTGAGTTCAAAACTGGGACAGAATTACTGGTCCCTAAGCATACTATACCCTGTATCGAAAGTGATCATGGCGTGATAGTTGCCAGGTCATTGATACGCAGGGAGAGTGAGTTGAAAGTCCCGTGTTTGCTGGATTCTCTGTTCCTTACAAACCCTGTATCTTTCAGACACGTCCATTCTGCTCTGCAATGTTGCATACTGTAGGGACTACTCTGATGTACGTTGTAAAAGACTAGCACTGGCACAAAGACTAACTTGTTAATCCACCTTCATAATGACCTCTGTGTACCTCAAATATCAGCGCTTACAAAACTCCAACCACCTTTAAACACCACCATGCTTTGTTTAAGGGAGTAAACCTTTACATCAAGAATTTGGATGACACCATTGATGATGAGAAATTGCGGAAAGAGTTCACACCATTTGGTTCCATCACCAGTGCGAAGGTAAGAATACACAAGATGAGTAAGAATGCATGAAAATGATGAGAATTTCTCTATGGCACATTGGTTTTTAAATAAAAGATAAATCATGTAAAGGTAACATAAAAACAAATGCATACACGACACATGACGAGGAAGAACCTCTGTTACTCGTCATGTCTCAACGTTGCTCTTCGTTGTTGAATTGGGTTGCTCTTTGGTAGCTTCTTGTTTCAGAATTTAGCCTTACACAGTGCTTGCCAGATGTGCAGCAGTAGGCTGCCACCCTGTACAGAACACTTTCCTTTGCTTTTTTTGCTACCCAACTTTTGAGACACACCAGGAGAGGCTGTTGTTAAGGCAACACCTCTAAATAGTGTGTGTGTGTGTGTGTGTGTGTGTGTACCCTCACTGACCTTCATCACAACTGACCCCTGTAGGTGATGCTCGAGGAGGGACGCTCCAAGGGCTTCGGCTTCGTCTGCTTCTCCTCCCCAGAGGAGGCCACCAAGGCCGTGACGGAGATGAACGGCCGCATCGTGGGCTCCAAGCCCCTCTACGTGGCTCTGGCCCAGCGCAAGGAGGAGCGCAAGGCCCACCTCACCAATCAGTACATGCAGCGCATCGCTGGCATGAGGGCCATGCCTGCCAATGCCATCATCAACCAGTTCCAGCCTGCCAGTGGCTACTTCATGCCAGCCGTGCCCCAGGTGAGCTTCTGTGCCCCAACAGGCAAAGCGTGAAAAAAACAAGTGCCGATGAACATTAGCAGTACCGAAGATCATTAGCAGTGGTGAAGATCATTAGCAGTGGTGAAGATCATTAGCTTATCAAGTTTCAAGGTGTTTCTGGTGTGTGCCTTCACACCGAGTTCAGTCTTTCATATTTTATGTGACTAAAATATGTATAAGCTTGACTGGATTCTCAAAATGGGCACTTTGATGTTAAATGCCTTAGATCCGATCATTTATCTTCAGTTCAAATCATTTAACAAATGAAAGGACAAAATGAGGCTTTGTGCTACTGAAAAGTGAATACAGAAATGCTATACCCTGTATCGAAAGTGATCATGGTGTGATAGTTGCCAGGTCATTGATACGCAGGGAGAGTGAGTTGAAAGTCCCGTGTTTGCTGGATTCTCCGTTCCTTACAAACCCTGTATCTTTCAGACATGTCCATTCTGCTCTGCAATGTAGCATACTGTAGAGACTACTCTGATGTACCTTGAGTAGACCTAGACCTTGACTAGACTAGCACGAGCTTAAGTAGTGAGTTTTGAGACAGGTTGTTTCTCTCTGGTTTTTCTTTACCTGGGTACGGATCCATCTGAATGAGTTTGTCATCTTCCCATCTGACTCCGTCACACTCCTGTAGTCATGACAGATGGAGTGGCAGTGTAGGCCTATCATGTTCCAATTATGAGGACAGGGAAGAAATGAGAACGTTTTAAATTGCTTCAAACACCAAGCATAATGAGCACGAAAGTATATGATATGATGAAAATTGACATAGAGAAACATGACGAGTTGTGGGTGACACTTTGAATAGTTTCGTTGCTGGAATCAGGAAAGCCTCATTCACACTGTGAAAAAGAGTACACTATTACAACGTTTGGTAACATCCGCTTCATAAGCCATGATCCCACAAGTAAAAATGAAGGGAATCAGATATGACTGTGATCAGAATGATGATGACTTCAGAAATATTCAAAGAATGTTTGGTGGTTCAGCACTGTTTACAACTACATCAATTTCTTAACACACCTCTTGTAAGAGACTCTTATATAGATGTGCCTAAAGATACATGAAAACTAGTACTCTGGTATTTGTTTAACTGAATTAATAACATACACCTTCAACTCCAAGGCTCAGAACAGGACCACCTACTACGCACCCAATCAGCTTGCCCAGATGCGGCCAAACCCACGCTGGCAACAGCAAGGTGGCAGAGGACAAGGTGAAGAACTTAAACCAAAGAACTAGAACCAGAGCTAGAACCAACAATCATAAACACATCATTCTGTCTAAAACTTTGTGTCTTATGTGAGAAAATCTAAAATATATGTAGCCTTGTCATTAAACACTGGTTGTTTGAAATACTCCGAAATACCTTCAGGAACAGGACAGTGATGGCAGACATTTGAATCTGTACTCTTTAGGCAGTTTCCAGGGTATGCCCAACTCCCTGCGCCAACCCGGTCCTCGCGCCAGCCTGAGACACTTAGCGCCCAATGCCGGTCCCCAGGGCCCGCGCGGCATCCCTGCTGGAGGCCAGAGAGTCGGTAAGAAGTCATAATATGTATTCTGACACTCATAAGCATGCATGTACAATCTGCATTGTATGGTCACGTCTAGGGATGAAACTATAACAGGGAAAGGGCCTAAACTAATTTTTTGATTATTGAAGTGTGTATGGGGAACCAAAATTCTGGGAAAAACCCATTATGACTTTTTCTATATTCAGTTCACATGTCATATTAACAGTAATATAACAATGAATTAACAGCAATGAAAGCATGTGTAGACTTAAATATCCTACCTGTGAGGGACCGGACGGTCACCCCACGTTTTTTTAGGGATGTGGCGACTGGACTTGGTGGTGTAGGGGAAATACAGTGCAGGAGATGGTGGTTTTGATATAATATATATATATATATATATATTTACAGGGGGGACTGTCAACCCCAACACAGTGCACACAACATAAACACATATAAATCAAACAGATAACAGATACAGGCCGTACTCACCGGGACTTGAGTAACCTGGCACCCTAGGCACCTGCTTGGCCGATTAGGCCCAAATATCGGCACCCTCTCCAGGCCCAAGCCAGGCCCCAAACTAGGCCCAGGCACTCAGCCCGAAGATAAGTATATAGCTAGCTGTACCAAAAAAAACAAGCACATAAAAACAGGCACAATATACAAGACACACCAACAAAGCACAAAGACACAGTGTCCACACAACTAGACACAACACCCTTCCTTCACACCGGTAAACAAGGAAGTGTTTTATCCTCGTATCTCTCTCTGTCAGTGCTCTCATGCCTCTCGCAAACTGCCTCTCGCAAACTGCCTCTCGCAAACAGCCTCTCGCAAACAGCCTCTCGCTCTCTACAAATGAGGCACCCTTTAAATAGGGCACAGCCACTTGGGCTTAATTAGGTCTACCATGGAAGCAGGGGAGCCCAGACCCAACCATTATAGTGGGGTAGTCCAAAAGTCTTAAAGGGCACCATCCCTTTTTGCCACGGTGAGGAGGGGGAGAATTCACCTTCTCACACTACCCCAATTTTCTTCCCATCTCTAGGGAACCCTGGGCAACCAATGGGTCCTCGCCCCTCCATGGGCATGACCGCCCCTCGTGCCATGCCACCATATAAATATGCCACCACAGTTCGCAACACACAGCCACAGGTGGTGCAACCCATTGCCTTACAACAGGTAAAATCATCAAACATTTCTCAAGTCTCATAAAAATGTGTTTGCTTGTGTATGTGTATGCTTGAAGCGTGAGGGGCCTTGAGACAATGTTATTGTTTTGCCGCTATATAAATTAAATTGAATTGAATATGCTCAGAGCAAAATGTATGGATGTGCTCTTCCTGGACAAAGTAACAAAGCCATGTAACAAAACTAATGCATTGGACAGAAAATAAACGGTTGAACCGCGAGCTCTGTTACATTCTGCTTCCTTTAGACTCAGCCAGCAGTCCATGTTCAGGGTCAGGAGCCCCTCACCGCCTCCATGCTTGCCGCTGCGCCTCCCCAGGAGCAGAAACAGATGCTGGGTGAGTAGATGGCTCGCACACACGAGTGCAGTGACAGCCCTCGTCAAACAAACAGAAAGAACATCTTTTATGTATTGTAATGGTGGTGCTGGGGGCCAGTGGATGAAGCAGATCAATAATAGGGAGGCTTGTGATTAAAGAGGGAATAGGCTGCTCAACACAGTATCTGAAGAATTCTCCACTAAGTATTGTTTCCTGATAATCTCCAACAGTCCTCAGTTGGTCCTGACCCATTCTTCCTACAAATATCTACATTTGTATCATGAAATGTAAACGTTTCTCCTCCTTTCAGGTGAACGCTTGTTCCCACTGATCCAAGGCATGCATCCCAGCCTGGCAGGGAAGATTACTGGGATGCTGCTGGAGATCGACAACTCTGAGCTACTGCACATGTTAGAGTCCCACGAGTCTCTGCGCAGCAAGGTAGCTATCTATAACTCACAGTCCTGCACTGCCCTTCTCTGACAGGGCTTTCTAAGCAGTGGTTTCTTTAAGTTGTTTCTGTAGCTGACCTGGGAGATCAAGGTGTTAACAATAGCGAATGGGCGCCAGTTGTTAAAAAATGTAAAAAAAATGTCCCTGCACTAAATTGTAAATCGCTTCTTATAAAAGGGTCTGCTAAATGAATACATGCAAGAGCAAATGTAGAGACAGTAGTAGGGGGACAGCTAATCTATCAGAGCTCTACCCAAGACAGATATCACTGGAGCTGTCTTTCACTTAAAGTTAAACTAAAAACAAATGTATATTTTAATATATGGCTCTGTGTAATCTATGTTTGTTTTTTTTCTACAGGTGGAAGAGGCTGTTGCTGTGCTCCAAGCACACCAGGCTAAAAAAGACATCACTCAGAAAGTTGGAGTCAATCCTACACCAGCAGCTGCCTCCTCATGATGTGTAAGAGGGGGAAAAACACGTTACAGATCAAAACCTGTTCTCTACACATATGCTGTGCTGTCTGGCACTCCTCGTTTACAGTCTTGGTGACAAAGGTGGTGCCTGTGTATGTAGTACTATAGAAACCTTAAATATACCGCCCGTTTGCATATATTGTGAAACTGAAGCAAGATGGCTCAAAGTGCAGAGTATGTAATGACACGAACATGAGGAAATATAATAATGGTGAAACTATTTCTCTCTCATAGGTTTCAAAAACAAGTGGACCGAGCAGAAGTCACCACCAATTGAACAACCAAATAAAAAGAGAGAAAAAGAAAAAGAAAAAGAAATACAAAAATACAAAAATATACTTGCAAAATGTATTACAGATCTGATTTTCAGTTCTGTGATTATTTTTGATTGCATACAGCTTCCTTAAAGATGATAAAAATGGAGGTTTTCCTTTCAAACTGAAAAAACTCCACATGGTGGCTAGGAGGACAGGCATTTTGTTTTCTAAAAAGAAAAAAACAAACACCTTTTTTTTTCTCCTTCATTTTGAGAGTTGTGTGTTTGCTGGTTTGGTTGGTACTATTGGATTTTCCATCCCCAGACAATACCCTGGATGGTGTGGCAATCTAAATAAAGGGATGCAGCACCTGATTCATCTCTTTGTGTCTTGTCTTTTGTTTGGAGGCACACATGCTTTTAGTTAGCCGCTATTTTGGTTCTCCTACTTAAAGTTACAGTACGCAATTCTGGCAAAACAGTTTTTTGCTGTTTTTTTTTTTTTTTTTTTTTACATTTGAGCTCCACAGCCAATCAAATAACACCCCTCCCTTCAGTGCTCCTGAAGCAATGCGTTGACTGGCTAGAATAGTGTATGGCTCAGTCCAAGCCACTTTATCTGTTTCCCATGTTCAGTGGCAGGACTGTGTACTGAGTTTTTTTTTTTGAGTGCACACAGAATGAAGAGCTAGAATACCATGAGGAGCAATTTGCTGAATTTCACAACAAGTCACATAGCCTACTGCACCTATACTGAGATGACTGTAAGAACAGACTTAGGAATGACATTGTGCCTACGATTGCAACAAAACATTTACATTAACCAAGTGTTAGTTGGTTTGAGTCTATGGCTGACAGTCCTTCCTCTCTTATGTACTGACCTGCTATGTCCAGTTTGGTTACATGTTAGAAACATACAACCTTCACAAAACCTCATTTTTATTTCCACTTTAATTGACATTAATGTTATACTGATTGCATTAAGCTGGACTGACAATTACTAGTCAAAGCTATGCAGTGTTTCATACAGCATGATACATCTTAATTATTATTTGTTAAAACAGTTTAGAATAATGAAGATTTCTTTTTCAAATTTGAACCTACACTAAACGGCTCAGGCTTTTATACAAGAAGTATCATCATGGCAACGTTCCACCAAAGTCCTAATTCCTCTGGTTCCACTCACTGCTCAAAACATTAGATAGACTAAACAGCCCCACCAAAAGGACTGACCTGTATGTGTATTGGATGTTCAACTCCACTCCAACAGATGGCGATAGAAATCCTATTCCATCATTTGCGAAACACAAAAGCACTCACGAGCTAGAGGGGCCAAAGGTTAAAGTTTACGAAGCTATGGCGGCGGCCAAACGTGTACTTTATATTGGTAAGTAAAACAGAGTGGTAATAACTTGGTGTTTGGAGTCGACTTATTAATTATATCAAAACAATATGCAAGAATGGAGTTTACATTAGCCACGTTATCTCTTGTTTTGTTCCCGACGTGTAGTGTAGCGCTATTTCAAAATTAGCTAGGTTTGCTAACGTTTGTTTAGAGCTCCTTAGGTTCAGATACTTTTCAAAAAGAACGTACTTTTTCAGAATATCACTTTCAATTGGAACATATTTTTCCTGTTGACTTTTGATGACCAGGTGGGCTTGCGGAGGAAGTGGATGAGAAGGTTTTACACGCAGCATTCATTCCATTCGGTGATGTTACAGATATTCAAATTCCACTGGATTATGAAACTGGTAAATTAACTAACTATGTCCTTTTTAATAACTCTGTTTAAAACCTTTTCCCTACGGAAATGGCTACTTAGGAAGCGGTGTTTGTCACGTTAGGTTAATGTTGCATGTATTTCCCCCCAGAAAAACACAGAGGATTCGCGTTTATTGAGTTCGAACTTGCGGAGGTGAGTTTATTTTGTTGTTGCTGCATCTGCACTCTTTCTTCTGAATAAAGTTGTTTTGTTGAGCTCGTTGCCATTGAAAAAAAGCTTTTGAGATCTATATATGCATTGTAAGGTTTAAGAGCCTTTGATTACTGGTAAAGATCGCCATCTAGTGTTTATCAATTTCTCAAATATACTCTTCACTCGATTGGCACACAAATGATATTCCATGCATTAATGTCGTCTGTCAACAATCTGTTCTGGTCTGTTCATGTTCTGCATGCCGTCATTGCAGGATGCTGCTGCCGCTATTGATAACATGGTGAGTATAGCAACCTTTCTACTCGCCCCTCTAATTGATTGCAAAGGACTCTACACAAAGAATGTAAAAATTGTGTTGCCTAAATACAAGTTGGTCAAATCACTGTGTCCATCTTTGACACTGACTGTTCTGACTGACTGACACTGAAGGGTCCGTCTACATCTAATACTATATGGCATTGTGATTTGCAGAATGAATCGGAGCTGTTTGGTAGGACGATCAGAGTAAATATCGCCAAACCCATGAGGATTAAAGAGGGCTCCTCACGTCCAGGTAGGATCCCCCCCCTTAAGCTTATTTGGACTTTGACTACACTAACTAGAGGATGCTAGAGGAACTTTGTCCTTCTGGTCAAATGTGTGTGTAACATGTGTAGCATGGTTATTCCCAATGACTGTAAAAAAGATGGATGGCATGGTGTCATGCACGTGCATTCTGAAGAAATGAAGCCAAAATTGGTCAGTCATTTTGGCATAACTGGAGCCAATGTCTGCACAGGAAGTGCTTTTTTGAGCCAGAGCATGCATAGTAAACAGAAAATTGTCCAGGATCGCCCAGAATGAACCATATTTGATTAAATCTCAATTTTTCAATTCCCTCCGGTGACTTCACCTTTCACTGAGTGTACACTGTCCATTGTTTTTACGGTGTTTGGTTATTCCTAACTGGCTACATTACAAGTTTTTCTTTTTCTATGTGCATGGACATGACATCAAGTTGTCTTACACTTTTCAGTAAATAAGTAATAAACAATAATAGTGTTTGACATGTATTGGTAAATTGTGTTTTATTGTGTCTGTATTTTTAGTTTGGTCTGATGATGACTGGTTGAAGAAATTTTCTGGCAAGACTACAGAAGAGACTGAAGAGCCAGTGTCAGCCGGTGGAGAACCAGCCAATACAACAACAGAGGAAGTAAGACACATGTGTGCGGTTGATTCGCTTTGTTCATGCTTGATGGCCACATTACTATATGCAGTCATGTCACTGCACTTCATATCTGTTAATTGGGGGCCAAGCAGTGAAGCTGTGTAGGCGCCCTTTGTGTTTGTCTTCGTGAAGTTTAAGTCTATGGTAGCCCCTAGAACCCTATGCTAAAAACTTGGCACACTGGGGACAGTCCCCTTATTCTGAAGGGATGATGTCTGCACCTGAAGCACTCTAGTGCAGCCAATGGGTCAACGTTGGAGGTGTTTACACATGCAACTTTTGAACTGTGTGCCTGATTTTCAAAAATGAGGCATCATTGCATTCCTTGGACCAGGCTGAGTTCATGACGTCACTTTCAATTCAATACGATTTTCTTTATTTATACAGCACCAATAACAATTGTAATCATTTACAGAGCCCAGAGCCACAACCGGTGGCAAGGAAAAACTCCCTCTTAAAGGGAAACTTCTTCAGGTTCTTTATTGGTCAATTTGTACTATCGACAAAAATGATTGAAATCGGTCCAGTATTGAGTTAGATGGCTATAATCGGCAAACACCAAACAGCTATGCAAAGTAATCCCATGGGGCATGCATCCGTGTTCAAGTAAACCACAGGCTACAATATTTTTTTTTAACAGGCCAGAATAATTTCTTATTCTCACCAAATGTGCTGCAGATGCCCTAGACCAGGGGTCGGCAACCTTTTGTATCAAAAGAGCCATTTTGGTATCTCTCCCACCAAAAAAAAATCATTTGGAGCCGCAAACTTTCTCCAAGATTTTCCAAACTTTTCCCCGTTATAGCTAATAACGGCAAAGCCAGCAAACAGGAAGTAGGATCATATCTCAGCAAATGTTTGATGTATTGACACCTAACTTGGTATATGGACTCGGACCCTTTCCTGAGGTTATGCAAAAAAAAGTAATTTGACCACTGGGGGGTGTTGCAAAAATGCATTTTTCACAATGTTAAAGTAGCATAACGGAACAATTGCTAATCGCTAACGATATGCTAGCGGCTAAAACTAACAAAATCTCTTGAAATGTGCTGACTTTGACATTATGACAAACTAGTTAGTCAACAACTGTCCTGACACAGTCAAACATCAAGCAAGTGCAACACAAGACGGCAAATAAGCTACTTACTAGTTCGGCAGACAGTAAAAACCGGGTGGCTTCAGGCAAACCTACATAACCTAGTCATTTGCCTACGGACCCTGGTATGGCAACGGCACGGAGGCGATTCTCCATATTAAAAGTCATTGTAGCCCCCCAATTTTTTTAAAGCTGTTATTTTAAGGTAAAACTGCTTATCCTAACCCTAAGTACCCCTGAAGTACAATTGCTGCATAATGCCACTTTAAATGTGTTGGGCACATCATGTTGATCAAATGTATGTGCCTGCCCTATTGGATTTAAGTTGTCAGTGGCCACAAACCTTGTTGAATCTTAACCAAAAATAAAACAGACCATCTTCAGGCAAATCCTCACAAATGTTAGCAGACGGATTTTCTATTTTCAAAACTGTACGTCCGTTACTGCTTGTCGAATTTGGCGGCTAAGCCACCAATCAGGAAGTGAGCTCAAATCTTGGCCAATCTATGACCTGAAACTTGCTGTGAGTGCATACAGCCATGCCATTGACATAATGACATCAAGTTTCCTTGGCAACTGTGCCCTGCTAGGCTGCTTGGCCCCCCTCATCGCTGCTCTCAGCTATAATATTATATAAGTTAAGTTTGAATGATTCATAAAAATTGTTAAAGTTCATACATTTCCAATTTTATGAATGTATCTTGTTTTATTTTCAGGGTGAACCTCCTGCCAAAAAGGGAAGAAGCAACCCTCAGGTCTACATGGATGTCAAGATGGGGAACAAACCAGCTGGGAGAATGCGCTTCTTACTACGAGCAGATATTGTTCCTATGACAGCAGGTCATTATTACTTTTCTTGCATTATTTTTGTGTACCCATTTTCCTTAGTTGCCTAAGCCTTATCTTCCATAGTACTATGTTGGGTTCTGTCACAGCTAGTACACATGATTCTGATGGAATGGAACTTCATTTTTTCAAACATTCAAACTGACTCTGCACTCTGTGTCCCACCAACACAGTTTCAGTGCCTTTTTTAATTCATTATTGTTCAGATGTACACATCATATGCCTAGAGATATAATAACTCAGGAATTTTTGTTGCTTGGCTTTCTGTTGTAGTAATTAAATTCTCACGCAGTTTTACTTTGTGAAGACATTTAAGAAATGCCAGGTAAAAGATTTTGTTTGTCTGACCAGTCAGTAACTTATCGTCACATGATTTCATCTTGACAGAAAACTTCCGCTGCCTCTGCACCCATGAAAAGGGCTTTGGTTTCAAAGGTAGCAGCTTTCACCGGGTCATACCACAGTTCATGTTACAAGGGGGAGATTTCACCAACCACAATGGCACTGGCGGCAAGTCCATCTATGGACGCAAGTTCGATGACGAGAACTTTGTTCTCAAACATACTGGCCCAGGTAAGACGCAAGTCTGGCAATGATGCACATTCCTGGTTGTGGGTGAAAAGTCATGAATTAAGATTAAAAAAAAGATTGGTATAAAACACTACACTATCTGCCAAAAGACAGTTACTAAGTTCTGACATGGTAATTGTGACATTGGCAAACGTTTGTGCACCCTACTGTTGTTTTTTTATCGCATTAAATGTATGAAACCTCTACTTTCTTACTTACTACTTACACTGCATTACGATTGGAGAAACTCACTGTTTAATGTCTGTTTACTGTAGGAGGGCTTCTTTTTTCTTTTTTTGTTAACAAAATCTGTCATTTTTTACAGGGGTGTCCAAACTTTTGCATACAGCTGTAATAACCACTGGATGATTAGTGGAGTTGCTTTATTTTCTTTATTTTCATGTCTACAGGGCAGTTGTCCATGGCCAATTCCGGGACTAACACCAATGGCTCTCAGTTCTTCATCACTTGTGATAAAACAGACTGGCTTGATGGCAAGCATGTGGTGTTTGGAGAGCTGATAGAGGGTATGGATGTGGTGCGTGCTATTGAGGTGAGTGATTTATATTGATTATTTAATGAAAGTGCAAGGTATTTTGTACAATATTGGTTCAGGTTAAATGTTCCCTTTGTGTCAGTGTGATTGAAAGATATTGGCACTTCTGTATTCAACATATTATTTTCTAGATATATGTATTTTATGTTCCATTTTCAAGTTCGGATACAACTACATAAATTAATAATGAAAATGATAAATGGAATGAATGTAAAAAGTAGAAATGTAAAAGTAATTCATAGTAATAAAATAATAAATAATTATGATGAGTGAAAGTGTCTTTCTTCAAAATCAACAGGCCCAAGGAACAAAAGATGGCAAACCCAAACAGAAAGTCATCATCTCGGACTGTGGAGAGTATGAGTGAGCACGGTGAAACTGTGTGAGAGTGTGTGTGTATGAGACTGTACTTGTAGTGGTTGGTTATCTGAACTAAACGGGACCGAGTCATTTATTTGTTACTTTTCAATCTGTTTTGTATCGGTAAATCAGTGATGTAAATATGGCAATAAATACTTTTATAAGTAATTTAGTGCATCTCATCTTGTCCATTTGAGTTCCATTGTTTGTTTTTATTTAGTTGTCCCTATTATCTTAAATTAGCTTTAATTTGGAATTTCGGCATGCTGTTTGCATTTCTTAAACATGTGATAATCCAGCATCTTTTGTGTGTCAGCGTGATGACTATTTTGCCAATAAACAAGTTCCAATCGTAAGGAACTAACTCGAATGCAGTCCAGATTAGCCAGGGGACATTTACGTATTCGTGGGTTTTAAAAAGATATTAAAAAGATTTAAAAAGATACTTGAAAAAATATGAATAGTGTGTGACCATTTAGTGGCCCTGTTGATGGTCTTCCAAATTTTAGCAGAAAATATAATGAATTATAGAGGGATAGGTGAGGCCCCTAAAGTGATTTGTGGAGTCGAAACATTGATATGAGGTGAATTATAATGTAGCACTCCATTGACATTCGTATCCATAGGTCTGTATTGCAAATTTAAGATGTACCGGTATGTGAAAAGGATTTGACATCCCCACTATTCACGTGATTGATTACAAAATATTTGCTTGACGACCATTGCTTGCCACTCATCGCCATCGTTGGGAGTCATGCGCTCATCACTGTGGCAACAATGGAAGTTGGTTCATTTGACGTAGAAGTGACAACTCCTTGATAGCTAGCCACCCTGACGAGGTTCATTATCGAGAAAGGGGTGGCAACTTGAAGTTACGGTAACATGACTTAGAACTAGAGAACACATGGGAAAAGAAACTTTCAAACTTGTCCTCTCCTTGGACTATTCTAGCTAACGAGCGAACAAATTAGGCTACACTATAGTCTTTGTGGTGCTTTAGGCTAATTTAACCTCAGCTAACATAAGGTGGGACAGCAGTCTAAAGAAGCGGAACAGGTGTTTTGTAGATCTTTCCAGTTGATAACAAATCGACACAATTTCTGCCCTAACGGTGCTAACTAAATTATTAAATAATTAATTATTCCATAATGCAGTTTTTCCGAGCTATTCCATTCAGACGTTTTTATTCAGATGATGAACCAGCACCACCTGCGAGCAGCACAGCTCTTCTCCGACCTCCTCCAGATGGTGGCTGGGGTTGGGTGATTGTATTTTCATCTTTTCTATATAATGTGTTGGTCTTGGGCTATCATAACTCATTCGGAGTGTACCTTATCAGTTTACTTGACACGTTCGGAGAGACAAGCCAAAAAACAGGTAAGAGGAAAATAAGCAGTTAGACTAGCTAATGTATTGCTATGAAAAACCCTGCCAATAAGTAAACGTATCTGTCACTTGTCATGAATAGTTCGCGCCCCCTACTGTTCAATTTAGTTGGTGTTGCAGTATTATGCCTTTGCAGTTGACTGGGGTTCTTGGCCTGTCAAAGTAGGTTGTCTTTGTATTGACACTTTTTGCCCGTTTTTAATTAGTTGATTACAGTCAGTGACTGAATCAATTTGCGATGTCACAAAGTTACAGTCTAAATATACAGCCTACAATGACGTGTCATGGAGGTGCACTGACAAGGGGCCTGTGAGGTGCTTGCACTGAGCAGTGCCCTATTGCCCCTGCATCAACTAAGCACTGAACTAGGATTCATCACAGCGGGGGGAGGCAACCATTCTTTTGACCCTCTCCACTGACAAACACCATGTTCCCTAATGTTACGGGTTAGGAAAAACATTTTGGAACAATGATATTCAAACTATCTGTTGTCAGGGACAACAGGAGTAGACCTATCCCCGACTTAAGAATTTTAGTAGACTATAATATTGATTTTAGGAAATTGAAGAAAATATCTTAACTAGAATGGCTATAAAAACAAAAGATACTCATCTGAAACAAACTTACCTGGAAGAGGGACCACAGTTATTTTTGCGCCCACGCATAGTGAGGAGTATGCTTAGAGAGGTAAACACTCCCCAAAGAGCACGGCTGGAGAGTTAAAGAAAAACGTAGCATCTTGGGCTCACAAAGTCTCCAAAACTACCATTAGACGCCACTTCCATGCCAGCAGTATATTTGGAGGGCATGCCAGAAAAATTCCTCTCCTGTCTTTTAACCAGAAACTTAGTCACCTGGAGTTTGATAAACGCTACTGGGACTTGCCGCTGACTGGAATTGTGTTCTATTGTCAGATGAAACGAAAATGTAGCTTTTTGGCAACAAACACGCCAAAGGCCCTGGGAACCTTTGTTTGGGAACATGGCATCATGGACTCCATTAACTACCAGGACATTTTAAATAAAAATCTGGCTGCCTCTGCCAAGAAACTACAACTGGGTTGTCGTTGGATCTTCCAGCTGGACAATGATCTAAAACATACGTCCAGATCAACACAAAAATGGTTTACTGAACGCAAAGTCAAGCTGGCCGTCTCGGTCCCAGGACCTAAACCCTGTTGATTACCTGTGGGGTGAGCTAAAGATGTGCACAAGAGAGGACCCTGAATGATCAGGAGAGATTCGTTAAAGAGGGATGGTATTAAATGCCAATTGGGAGACAATAATCGTGGAGGGGACTGTATTAGCATGAAATGTGTAGCCTATCGATGTCCTAATGCGAACTAGGACTGTCTATATAAATCTATTTATCTATCTAAACAACACTTACACACATTAGTTAACCATCAATTAAATGAAAGGCTTTACCTGCTAGACAATTCCATAGCATTCATGGGAAGCGCACTCCACTTAGTTCATGTTCAGTGTATTTTTTAAGAGGATTTGTTAACTTGTATTAAACCTCAAAACCCATTTTGGGTGGACTCGCACATAGACATGTATACACACACACACATACACTTGTGTTTTATTCTTTTTCACACTTACTCAAGCACCTGTACACACATATCAAACATATATGCTTACATACATAACATATATATGAGCTAGACAAAGATTAAAGCATATTTACAAATAACTCATATCAAAGTAGATTTAGTTGTGTCTAGCCTTTCTGTTGTATTATTATAACTGATCTAGTGCTGTTGCCAGACTCCATGTAGAGCAGATGACAGCCTTGTTGCCAGTGACCTTGAAATCAGATTAGATTACAACATGGGAGAAAAAAGGATCTAAGCGTCTAAAGGATGTTGTGAGTGCAGACATAGGCTAGTCAATGAACCACCTTATGAGGACTGTACTTGTTTACAGCATCCCGGATGTAAAAGTTTTATATTGATATAAGGCCAATGTTACTTCAGATAAATATTAGTCATTATGGCATATGGTCCTAACTTTAGTATATATTCAGCCTATACTGTTATCCTCTCTCCTCTCCTTGTGTTCTAAGACACAAGCCTGATGAGAAAAACACAATTTTTAGGAAAGCCATTCAATGATTTTGGAATATTGTTAAGATTTCTGCTTAAGCAAGCTGAAAAATAATTTATGTAAAAGATATCCTGAAATGTTCTCCACATTGCATTGCATTGTCTTCCAGCCTGGGTCGGATCTATCAGCTATGGTTTCATCATGATCTGTGGGCCGCTATCAGGACAGCTTACTGTGAAATATGGTGCCAGAGAAATCTCCATCATTGGATCCATTATCATCATGATCTCCATCATAGCCTCCTCTTATGCGTCTTCCCTGGGTGTCTTGTTCTTCACACACAGCTTTCTTACAGGAGTGGGATCAAGCTTCGCTTTCACTCCAGGTTTGTTTCCCCCTGTTTTCCTAAATTACATTTAATTTTGAGTATACCAATGACAAATTTCATTGAAAACTCATTTATGTACGTCATTACACTCATAACTGACTACAAAATGCTGCATAGCTACAATGTATTTTAATTGCTCCATATGTCAATCTTAAAAAATAAAGATATTGGTGATGCCAGTAGCCAATGCAAGAAGTATATCAGTTACATATTACAGTGTTATCTGGATACAACAGCTATCTGTACATCCATTTCAGAATCAGAATTGAATTTATTGGCCAAGTATATTTTCACGTACAGGAAATTGACTTGGTGTGGTTGGTGCATAGGACATAAAACAACAAGTATAAACAAAATATTTAACGAAAATGTACAAAAGAACAAATATTTGAACAGTGTGCTATGCCACTGTAAGCTTTCCTTGATGTTTGGTAGGTATGATCATGATAAGCCAGTACTTCACGACCAAGCGAGCTCTGGCCACTGGGATAGTGATGTCTGGGGGTGCAGCAGGCGCTTTGGTTCAGACCCGTCTTCATCAGTACCTCATCGAAACATTGGGCTGGAGGCAGAGCCTGCGGATCTTCTCCGGTCTCATGATCCTGTGCATTATGGCAGGGTTCACTTACCTGCCCCTCAATCCAAAAGGTACCTTACCTCTCAAGGTCATATGTTACGGAGGCTTTATGGTCTATGTCATTGCACAAGAGCAAAACTATTCTCAACAGCAGAATGGCTTGGTACGCATATTCAATAAATAACACTTTGGTTTCAACATGAGTTATATATTTGCTACATGTTGTTAAGCAGCCATTGTAGTTATGTAGGGGTCAGTCCTGATAATATATTATGTGTATATTCATTTGTATTTCCATTTCAGGTTACAAAAGAAGTGTTGCAGACAATTTTAAAACCTCGCCTTTAAAGAAATTTGTTGTTGACCTTGGTTTGTGGAAAGACTCAGTCTTCCTCATCTGGGTGCTGGCCAATGGGCTGTGTAAATTTGGCTTTTTTATCCCTTATGTGCATCTGGTGAGTACCACTGTCTGCTTTGAAATCCATCTGAAATACGATGTACATACTTGTGTCTGCCTCTCCCCCACACTGTAAGTCTTGCACGTCTCTAATGTACGTCTGTGTCTCTTCTGTTCCAGGTCAGGCATGCGGTGCAGCTGGGCATTTCGGTGCACAAGGCCACAAACATCATGCTGGTGCTGGGCATGAGCAGCATGATCAGTCGCATCATCTTCGGAAGAATCTGTGACTCTGAGAAGATCAACCGCCTCTACTTTAACCAGGCCTCTGTGTTCTTTGTCGGTGGGTTGTCAACAGGCTAGCACAAATGCTATAGATTGCCCGGATTTAATTGTTTGAAGTATATTGGTTTATTCATTAAGGAGCTCTTTTAGACATTTTTATTTTTGCATCTGACTGAAATGAGGGGGAAAGAACACTGCAGGATTCTCACCTCACTGGCTTTGTCAATGTGTACATTTAGTGTACATTTATATTGTATTGCGTATATATACTGTATGTTGAGCTTTAATTTGGACCAGATCCATGGTGAATGCCCTAACCATATAGCTTGCACAGCATTAACATAAATCTTTTTGTCTCTCTACAGGCCTGTTATATATGCTTATCCCCCTGCTCCGGTCTTACGGTACTCTCATTGGCTTTGGCCTGCTGCTGGGTATTGCGGATGCTGGGAACTACATCCTGCTCCCTGTGCTAACCTTTGACCTGATGGGGGCTGAGCGCATGCCTGTTGCCTGGGGATTCATGCTAACTGTTAATGCAGTCAGCTGCTTTGGACCACCTTTTACTGGTAAAATAGAGTCTAATTCAATGGAATAGTAACATCTAGATTGTCTTTGGAGTGACTTCATAGCTGTGATAACCATCTGGACTCTTGTCTGCTAGGCTGGATGAATGACAGGTCTGGGAGCTACAACCTGGGCTTTGTGGTGGCA
This sequence comes from Clupea harengus, assembly GCF_900700415.2. Classification (NCBI taxonomy): domain Eukaryota; kingdom Metazoa; phylum Chordata; class Actinopteri; order Clupeiformes; family Clupeidae; genus Clupea; species Clupea harengus. The sequence continues at coordinate 22,228,998 of NC_045165.1, forward strand.
GGTGCTCTGAACGTTGTGGCGTGCTTTGTTCTGGCCCTCATACCACTTGCCAAGCGATCGAGACAGACACGCAAGAGCATAATCAATGTCACCATTGATCAAAACAATGAGATCATGGAGTGGACCAACAACAGTCCCCCTTTCACAGAGGTAAGATTTGATGAACACATCCTGCCATTTTGTCTGGTTTTATTTTGCAGAAGTATTCCATCATAGGAAGGTTGTTAGCTCGAAAAAAACATTTTTGTCTTTTAGGGGGAACAGCCAAATTCTAGTTATGTGAACTACTTGTCCAGAACAAAGTTTCGCTGTCCGGAGTTGAGTGATTTGGGACCAGCTCTGTCAGGTGACCCTGAGGAGACTCAGATATAGGACACCTGCTAGACTAGTGACTGCCTACGGCATATGTGTCAGAATAAATTATCAGAATGAAAAAGGTTTTCTGTTCTTTTCAGAACACCACAGAAAGTAGCAGTTATGTAACTGCTATTATTTTATTTTCCCCTCTCTCCCATACCAGCCCTGTTGGAAAAAAAGACAGTACCAAGAAATGTCCACCAGGTGGCAATATTTACTAACTGGACCATTTGGATTTGTAGTATCATACCAGAGGCAAAATATAGATTTCATCTAAAATAACATATGCAATATGAGTTGAAATTTGGACTTTTATAACCTGAAATTGAAAACAACCATTAATTTAAATAAGTCACAAATGATTTAGAAATCGCTACACCAGAATTATTTCCGCCTTGTGAAGTCCTTAGTAAAGTGCATTTACATTGAAATCCTGTGCAAAATGGACTGAAAAATAGAAAAATATAGCACAAGCTGTGTGGAGAAACTTTGACGCTTGGAGGACAAATAAATTATTCCAGAGTAGGCCTACATCACCCATGATGCAACAATGACGGATCTATCTAACCAGTCACTCAGCAGCAGAGCTCCCAAGGACAGACATCATGGTTGCTTGGGTGTACTTTCTAAAAATAATAATACAGCTGAACATAGCATCAGTTAGTTAGTAGTTATGTGTTAAAAAGATCCATTTTCGTGTCTGTAGTGTATTTGCAGTGCATCCAGGCTGCCAGAAAGAATAGTTCTCTAGGAGAAATAGTTCAGGCACAGACCTTAATAAGTCTGAACTTTGTCTTGGATAGTTACATGCTTGGATGCTAACAAAACTGTCTGAATATCATCATAAAAATGTCTAATTCATACATGAACTTGGTAATTATTTATCTTGTTGTTTCTGTAAAGTATGCATGGTTTTACTCTTGCACATAGTTTTTTGTCTTTATCTAGTGTCAGTTAAGCTTTTCTGCATCTAACATATTAGTATTTGATCATCAATACCTAAGCATATGTAGTTGAGACTGCTGTGCTGTAATTTGCCTTTGGTAAATGGGAAAAAAGTGATGTCTTACTCTCAATAATTCAAAGTGGAAACCTTTCATTTTGAATATTTTATTCTCTGTTCTGATTTATCATCGAAATGGGTCATTTAGCAGTTAGAGTAACATTAGTTTGTTAGAAAGCCTTGGACCACAAAATTAAAACCTTGTCAAGCCATTCACTTCAACAGCACACCAAAATTCACTCCCCAAATAAAGTCTTGTGATATAATGAAGCCAGCCAGCCAGCAACATACCAAACAAATACATTTAGCAAACCACATCCATGTCGTCAATGTCATCAAAACGGCTTTTTCAGAGACTTTTACATGCTGTATTACATTTTGTCCCTCGGCACTTCAGTTGCTCTGAAGACATCATCAAAGTCTTATTAATATTTCAAAACAGACAACTTATAGGGAGGGAAAACGGTTGACCGCTAATGGTATTCCATTCTTAAGTGCAACAAGTTCAAAGGGATTTGGCATACAAACACAATACAATATAAATCTGTCAGAAGAGTGATGGGAAGTGCTGTTGATACGCTATGGATAACGTCTATGCCACGAGATGCATTTCGAAGTAAAGCCTACCATAAAGATTCCAGTTTGTGTGGAGTTGTAGGTCAAAAGTAAACATTCTGTTATTACTAACTGCAAAATAACGCAAACAAAAACTGTGTTATATGTAGGCTATGGTTTGTCTCTTCTATCTTAGCGCTCAGTGATCCTATTCCTGACCAGGGAAGTGTCTCTTAAATTGACAAAGGCAGGGAAAGTTCAACCCGATACATCGATGGAAAAAAGCAGACCACGTGCTAGCCCAGTTCACATTCTTCATATAAAAGCCCCTCTGTCTAGCAGTTGACCATGTTCTGACAGTCGCTATGGCAACACACTGCCACCACTATCGGGGTCTGTTCTGCTCCGCACAATAGCAGCAAGTGGTACCAACCTGATTAGCGGCGTGTTCTTGCCTAGGCAGTATCATATGCCGAGATGTCATTGTTTTTGTCTTGCTTGCCTGCCTCACTGTCTGAATACTGAGTGCACTCACGTCAGAGGAAACCTACCAATGTTCTTCAGAATGACTCTACTCATAAGCCACCCACTGTCAGCAAAAACCTCCGTATTTAAGCTGTTTGTCTTTGGCAATGTTTTGAGATTACACTAAAAAGGGACCAGGGGTGATGGTCCCTTTGACTACATATTCTAATTAGTCGTCATTGTCACTTATGAAATATATATAACCTAAAACGGTCCATAGTACATGAACAATCAAGTACATTGTGCTCACAACTAGCATATTTGAATCTATATTTGAGATATTTTGAGATAACAATTGTGGATAAGAATAGGTATGCCTTTTTGTTTAACTCAATGTTATCAGCATTTGCATTTGTTTTGTGGTAATGTTTTTGAAAGGTTTTATTGTCCTTCATAGTAAATTCATTACCTCTAACATTATAATCATTGTCTTTTGTTGGAAGAGGACTTTAATGTATTGTACTTGATCATAAACCTAAACAATTAAAGATGCAGTCCACGATTCGGTTTTGTGAAAGCTCAACAGCCAATCGGATAACACCCCTCCCTTCCATGCTCCTGAAGCACTGTGTGGATTGGCTTTGATTGTTTATGGAGTTTTTTTTGTGTGCACACACTGAATGGACAGCTAGAAAACCAAGAGGAGCAATTTGCTGAATTTGAAAAAAGTGTATGGGATTAGAATTGCAGACTGCACCTTCACATTTGCATAGGACCTGTGTTTTCACAATGGATGGGCATGACTGTTCTGATGTGCTATCTTTAACACTAGGCAATGGCTTCTGGTTTCTTGCCAATACCAATACAATGTTTTGAAAACATCTATTTGAACAACAATCACAAAAATCACAAAAGTGCACACAACAGACATAACACAGGAAAACAAAATAGTAAAAGAGCTATATAAGTGATGTTGCTTCTTTACTTTGTTACAAAACATTGTCCTTTTTAAGGCGCCCTTGTAAAACATTTTCCTCCCACCATGCAAAGAGACATTCTATTTTCGAGCAGTTAAACCGGGCATGTCAAACTCCACGAAAAGTAAAGCTTAAATTATTTAATCATGCTTTATCCCACATTCTCCATTCCAGTTTCTTTTTTTGTTGTCAGTTTTGAGATCTGTTGAAGAGAAATGGTCTAATTACATGTTTCTTTCTCCCCGGTCGGGCAAACTCAAGATGAATGGAAACAATATTCCCTTCGCCTCGACTGGTGCTTTCAGCTGGTCCTCCGCGAATTGTGCACTTTCCTCCTCCACAACAAACTGCAGAGTCTGGGACTTGTTGACACAGTAGATGCAGTTACCAATGACGGCACACCTGAAGGGCTGGGGGATGGTCTGCTCCAGAGATGAGCAGTCGTGCCACATCTTCACGATGGTGTTGTACTTGAAGACATTTACACCCTGCTCCCTGTTGATGTCAAATCTGTAGATGAAGCTCTTGAGTGCCACCATGTCTGTGGACCTCTTCCTACTGTTGTTGTAAGGGCATTCTTGCCATTCGTCCCGCTTGGGGTCGTACCTCAGGAGGCGGTAGAAGAGAGAGCCTCCGGACACATACAGCTCTCCATTGCAGGTGACGGCCTCATGGGCCACAGCAAAGGCTCCTTTGGGCAGGGATGCCACAGTGGTCCACCTATCCATCCGGGGGTCATATTTTTCCACAGTGAATAAGCACTCACCACCAATAGCATACAGGTAGCCATCCACAGAAACCAGCTTGAGCTGCGAGCGTGCTTGAATCATGGGACGCACCTCACTCCAGCGATCGGTGATGGGGTTGTAGCAGAACACCTTATCAGAGACTTTTCCTTTGTCACCATACCCCTTGATGCCCCCAGCCACGAAAAGGTAGTTGTACATTGTGCAAATTCCACAGCCCTTTGTATTTATTTCCTCAGGCATCAGAGTCAGCACCCGCCAGTCTTTTGTGGTTTCACTGTAATAATAGATCATGTGATTTTCTTCAAAGGAGGCCACAGACAGAGGACTCTGCGGGCGGCTATTATTCCGACTCTGTGGACGGCTGCCGACACGGTCAAAGACGTCGTTAATCTCGGCCACCATAAGAGACTTCTTACCCTCCATTCTCGTTTTCAGGATGAGATCCCTCTCCGATCCCGTCAAGCGGCCGTAGACAGCAGGGTCCTTCAGCACTTTCAGAAAATTATCACTCATGAACCGATAGGCTGTCTCCTTCAGCTCGCTCAGTCTTTGCTTCTTAGCTATGCTTAAAATCTCATAGCAGTTCTCAGTGCTGATCTGTTGTGACATTGAATCCATTGCCGCTTGCACAGCACATGGGATCTGTAGGACCTTGGCTCCAGTAATAACATCCACCACATTGTCCTTACTTACATTCATCTGCGACGTGTAAATATAGTCTATCAAAGTAGACAAAGTCTTGTAGTTGACGCCTTTCACTTTCAGAACATCCCGGGAGAGACGGGCCTTGAAATAGTCGCTTTTCTCGGCTAAAACCGATTTATGTGCTTGGATCTTTTGCCCGCCCACTTCAATGACTAAGTCGGGGTCTTCCCTCGATGAAGGGGCTCCTTTGACACTTCCTGTGCTGCCCTCTGTCAGCCCTGGGTGCACACTATTGTTCTGTGTGAGATGTGACATGTTTATCATATTGCCCAGGTCACGTGATGTCAGCTGTGGCTCCTCTGAAACAGAGCGAACATTCTGCATCTGATAGTGGCTTCTCACAGCATTGCCATCACCAAACAGGGAGGAGTTGTCTAGCTCGTCTTTGGTCTCACTGTTGAAGCAGGGGCCAAGGCTGCAGGGAACCTTTGGCCTGGCACCATTGCTCTCCTCTTTCATTCCGTTTTTGTGGAGAGAATTGTGGTGGTCGAGCTCTTGTGCTTTAGATGTGTCCAGTGGCTGAACATGATCCTGAAAACCACTGTCTCGGGACCCACCGTCCAGCATATAGTCTCCAACAGATAAGCCTTTCACTGAGCTACCCATCCGATCCTCTGGCACATTTGTGTCCCATTCTGTCCATTGTTGATGCAAACTTGGGTCCTCTCGCAGTAATTCCATATCAGAGGCTGGTGTATTGGCTGCTTCAGAAACTCCCTGATTTCTTTCCATGGATGGGATTGATGTACCAGGAGAGTCAGGACTTGCTGCGTGAAAGATGACATCAGCTTCCACTGTGAATGTGTTTGGGCATTGCAAAGCGGCATTCCCTTGATCAAAGTTCAGACTTTGAGCTGACATGTTGGAAGACACACAGTCGTTCTGCATTCTGGCATGAACGAATCCACCTCAGGCATTTATCAAGTAAGCACACTTCATATGCAGCAGATTTAGGATAGATGGACACACTCCATAAGGTCTAATGACGGAGAGAACCAAGACTCCATTGACTAGTTTCTCATTTCTCTGACCACAAAAATCTTGCTTTTTTTCCCCCTTGCAGAAGTTTGACAGAGTTTGTATTTCAGTCTGGAGTCCATGCAAATATTTGAAAGACCAACAGTTAAGACAACTGAAGTTCCTCTAAATCTTGTGGAGCTGTAAACCTGTTCAAAATAAGAGAAAAACACTTGATTAAACGTCTTGGCAGTTAAAGCAGTTGAATACACAAAAATTATTTGGAACAAATGATAATTAACTAAATCTGACTAGTAGACTGGAGTAGCACACAGACCGTATTAAAATCAACCCCCACTGCGTTTCACCTTTTTGTGTCACAGGGACAATACACATCAATAAAAACAACAGGACTCAGAGGGGCGCTATTAGCCTACTCCAGGCAACAAAATGCATCCTTACAGAAAGTAATAAAACCCGAAAGATATATCCAATATGTCTGGACCTTGTGTTGAACACCCTATCCCTAGCGTAAACGTCGTAAGACTTCACACGAAATATTCGTTTTTGTGTTTTCTCGCTACCGAAGATGATTTAAGTCCAAATGATAAAAAATATGAATACAAATGTGAGAATCCAGCCCTGTCAGCATGTCATTCTGTTAGTGCCGACGAACGGTGAAATCCTTTATTTGTGTTAATCGCGTCCCCGTGGGATATCTATGAGGAGCATGCTCAGTCAGCACGTCTCCGCTGACGGAGACAGGATTATATGTCAATGAGAGAAAGGAGCATCCCTTGCCCACGACGCATAATCTGTCCTTTTCAACGCAGGTTGCTCCATTTTAAACGGCATGGGCGCATTGAGCAATCTCCTGCATAAACTGTACATTGTACATTGCGCTCACCTAATGTGTATTGTTTCTTTGTAATTCATGACAGGTTAAGGTGTGGGCCAAAGTCATGCAATGTTGCAGTCATCCCTAATGCCAAATTCTCAAATAACATCGATGCTTGAAATACTCACTGAATAATCCGTAACAGTCTGAAGCAAATATACTCCTTGCCTCTCGGAAAATCCAGTTATGTAAGGTAGTCGCAGTCCCAAAACGGACTCACTGATTTTAAAAGGAGCAGTTCGTTCCTTGCTGAGCTGTCGATAATTAAAACAGGCTATTTAAAATTCCACACCACCACATAACTACACTGCTGTGACACAGTGTCCATTGTTTCTCAAAAGAATCCTCTCCGGTGTGGTTTCATATATGGATCCCCAGCACTGACTATTGTCTCCAACTCACGTTGCCTTTGATAGATGCTCCGAGACAAGCAACAGTATGAAGTCCGTCTGGTATCACTCAAGGCAAACAAATGCGCATATAATTGCAACAAGCACATGCAATTTCCTCTCCAGAAACCGACTGAATTTCCCAGTGTTTCTTCAGAATGTATTCCGACTGTGTTATCCGATGTATAACCTGCGCGAGTGCCGTGTCAGTGTTTTGAATTTACAGTAGACTCGGTTAGTTATTGATCTAAACCACACCCCCTTTTATGTTAACCCTACACACCAACCCGGGTTCTTGCGATACAAGCGTAGTCTGAAAGGTGCGCATGGACATTCTTGCAGTCACGTCGTAGATGCGGCGAAGAAATACTAGACAGACGGTGGGCCTCCCGATCTGTGGAGGGAAAGCCCAGCCCTTCTTTCATGTCGCCCCCATGGAATTTCTGATTGATTCCATATCACTCTGAAAAACCTCGTGATTACCATAGAGAACGTATTTAAACGGGAGTATTGTATTACATAGGGTTGTATGTAGACTACTAATGGGAAAGGTATGTGACACGATTTTTTTTTGCACATCCATTTGTAAATCTAGTGCCTTTGTCTAACATATGTTTATGAGATGGAATAGCGACATCGACATAGGTCTTCATGAGCAACTGTTCTTAAAATAACAGATTAAAAAATATAAATACTTAGCTCTAAATATCCAATTGTGAATTTGGTAAATGTTCTGTTAATGAAGTCAAGTTTTATGGCAAGGAGGAGGACTTCAGTCATGGATGATGGTTGTTTTATGGTAGGGCTGTCAGCTGTCATTCTCAACCGACAGGGATTTTCACATGGCCATCATGGTAAAAAAAATAGAGGAGCCTCATTGAGCCATCATGGGGACATCACGGATTTATCAGCACAAGGGATTACACAGCATCCATGCCAGGAGGGAATTCATGGTTAAAGGCTGAGGTCATAGATCTAAGGACTGAAAATGATGGGAACGAGACTCCGCTGATGCTGCTGGTCTCACTCAGATCTCGTGGGAGACTAGTATGGAGTGACAGAATTCCTGACTCAGGGATGTCTATTGCTCTGCTTGATAATGCTCTGACTCTGCAGTCAGCAAGCTTTCCTCTGCGTGGCTGCCAGCTGCTGGGGCTGAATATACGGTATTACTGTGCCACACCAGTCATTATATTGTTTTGGCTTTGTGACTACTACTACTATTAATAAAGTGTTCATTAACAAATGGCTGATATTATCACACCCTTCTGCGCAGTTACACGTTTATAGCTAGGATGGAGGCCAGTGTGCAATGAAAGTGAATTTGCTGATCTACTGTTATGGACATGTCAGAATTAATGGTCAGACTAGAATGAACACCCCTATTAATGTTTCACAAATAGCACATGACTGTAGTGCACGGTCTGCTGGGGTCCCTGAGAAAAAGATGTTTTTTGAAGTTTACGGAGCCCTTGCCTTTAGGCCAAACAGTGGCATTCACAGGGACCGTTTGCACTCGTGTCTAACTGCTGCAACACGTTGACTGAATTGTGGGATAAACCTTAAGGCTGTTCAGTTCTCTGTGAACACTGAAGAAACATATCAAGAGTCCACTTGCAGCCCAGTCTTCAGCACTCCAATCACCCACATCCTTTTACACTTCTGGCAAGTTCGTGTTATAACATGTGTTCAAGGCATACTGCTCTACCGTTTATTGATGGTTTGGAGCACTTAGTTGAGATAATATCGACCTTGAGTTCGTGCTGCTGTGGCTCAGGGGAAATTAATGGTAAAGTAATCAGAAGCAGGGACTAAAATATGTCTATAAATGCTCACATTTTCAGACCCTGAGGTGTGTAAAGGAATCCAAATACACTAAGCTTACAATCACAGTCTTCACAGCTGTGAAAAGTCAGTGTGGTTCTGTAAAGACAAATTTGTTACAATTAAAGAAAATTCTCAGGACTCTGTTTGAATAAATCCGTGGTGGTATCGATATTTTAGCTGTTAATATGTGCACCTAACGTGAGAAACAGTGTTGGTCTTGACCCAAAGATTTGTTTTCTATAGTTACTGATTTAACCAAATCCACAATGGCACGACTCAATAAATGACTTACTATGGTTACATCTTTAGTAAATTGTTTAATTATTAATCATTTGAGACAAAGGCATAATTTGATGACACGCAACTAAATGTGAAAAAACACCAAAAAGATGGATAAAACATTTCATAAATGTTAATATACACAACAGGAATACACAGTAAAATGGTTCAGTATAAAGCTCTCAGTTATCTTAAATACATCTTAAGTCTCAAGCTTAATTTAGGTATTTGAGGAATTTCTCTTCTTTGATATAAAAACAAACAATATGATGCCTCCATCTCATTCTAGAATCGCCAAGGAAACCTGGCCAGCCAGTATTTCCTCCTTGTATCTTTATTGCTCCATAGTTATTACAAAAGCCATCAGCAGAACTGCAGACAAAACATCATGGCCATTCACTGGGTGTGGTTTACCCCCTCTTTACTTACTGCTGCATGTGTTTACTTAAGACATGGAGAAGTTCTTGAAACATTTATGCTGGAAGTAAAGGATACATCATATCCATGTCTGTAGGGAAGCTTTGACAGAAAGCATAACAGAGCTGTATCAGGGAGTTGACACATTATGTTACTTGGATTTTCCTCTAGAAACAGTAACGAGGATGGAAAAGATGTACTATGCAAATTGCATATATATGGTATTCTAAGCAAAAAACAACTGAAAAGAAGACACCTCCCAAGAAACAAACAAAAAAACAAGTAAAAAAATGGCAATAGGTACTCATCCAGTACCCAACTGGATATTAGCCATGTTATTCCTCTTTTGTAAATATGTTTTATGAAAAGAAGAATCAGTATACAAAGGTTGGTTATGTGTTCATAACCAGAAGTCCATGTTGCAGGTGCCATGACTAAGTGGTTCCAAAGGTTTGATTCTTGGCCCTTCTATCTAATAATCAACACTGTGTTTGGAAAATCAGATTGGGACCTTCAGTAACTTAAATGCGACACTCATCTCCAAATGGTATTCCCTCATCATGTGACCCACCCTTGAGCCTATGTATGTTCACTGGCAAACAAACCATCAGTGAGTTTCCATAGGAACCTGACTGTTTTCAAGTAGGACAGCAACTCCCTCATTGACATTTGGCCCTAAAGAAGAGCTAATAAAGAATGAACCAAGGGGCTTGGTGTGGTGTTCTGGTAGTGTGGACACCCCCTGACGGTACTACCCAAAGGCAGTCCTCCTTTCCCCTTCACTTTTCTCACACATTCGCCAGAGGAATCTGCCACACCATAATTGTGGACATGGTTTCCTCGTGTCGCGACTGTTTGGTCTTCCTGTTCACCCGGCGGTGACCCAGGCCCCCTGAGACGACGAGCAGAGAGCTCACGTCCACCTTCTGGCTGCGCTTGCTCTTCTGTGTGTAGGCAGGGTCATTGAGCTGTTCGTAGATGGCGCTGTCCTCAGGGCCGTGTTCGAGGGACCCCTGGGATAAAGCCAGCGAGCCGCAGGATAGAGCATCTTCGGCGATGGGGGCTGAGGGGCTGCCGGCGTCACCTGTGCAGACGACTTGCTGGTCCTGGACGCAGTTTGGGGCTGGGCCAGATGAACAGGGGGGCCTCTCCCCCTCGGGGGCCGCCGGCTGACTGGGTGGGCTGCCGGCAAGGCTGCCTTGTGGTAGGTTGCACACTGCTGCTGCCATGGTGAGGAATTTGACTGGACTGTTGTGAGCGTGGAAAGACACCATGCCCCTGCCTGTGTACACACACACACACACACACACACACACACACACACACACGTTCATTAATCTTATTTGAGACTCAAACACTGAAATGTTTTGGCTTGACTATCCTTAAAATGTGGGAGTGAACCATAACCCCAGTTATCTTGTAAGAAATATCACAGTCGTCTTTACCTTCTCACTCATAAAGTAGATCGAGAGGCATTTTAATTACTCATTTCTGAGGCTCTGTCATATTAGAGAAACATTAAGATGCCTTTTGCTGATCTAAAAGGCTACATAGTTTTGTGACAGACACAGAAACACTGGCACACTGATAAATGGGAGCTATGGATGATTTGTTTTTCTAAATATGCACTGCATACATTCCGGCATAAAGCCTGCACGTGAAACTGTACCTTGTTACTGCTATAGAGCCCCCATGTCTGTTCAGTCACTGATTGCTGTTAAAAGCAAGCAGTTTTACGCCCCTGGAACATCAATCGCAGGGGAGTAGCCCATTTTGATCACAAAGGCCATTTAGCACGGAATGAGGCCCTCAGCCAGGACTCCAATTATCAGGATACAATATCTCTGAGAGAGAAGGTCAGCTACTAAAATAAACCAGCCTGGGCCTGGTCTTCCTGTCTAATCACTAAACCAACATTAACCCTCCATTTAAAGCAGGGCGACTGCTGGAAGGCGGCGGTGTTTGGTCGATATGCCACCAACGGTGTAGGGGATTTTTTTTATAGGAGGGGTTCATTGGAAAGGGCGTCATTATCCTTCAGATTCAGCCTTCAGCCTTGTTCTGCAGGACAGTACTCACCTGTGACTTTGGGGATTCCTTGGAGTCGAGGGACAGACAGAGCTACGATCACACCCAGGTTGGTCCCCACGAGTAGCAGACTATGACACACAAGTAGGCTGCTCACAGAAACCCTCTGGTGCCCTGTGAGTTTAATTTACAGGGATAAGATAAGAAGACATGGTTAGATTTATGCAGCTAATCCCTACCACAGTCATAAGATAGAAGTGACAAACGTTACTTTTATTAAATCCATTTTTACAAGGCAAATTTAGTCTGAACACTTAGCACTACAAGGTTTAATATTTAATCAAGATATTACATAATTATGAAGAGCTTCTTGAACTCATGTATCATTGAAGTGTAATATTTTCTGAGAATCAGAGTGAATCTGTGGTTCAATGTTGGCACTGAAGAATATTAAGAGCCGCGTAGGTGTAAAATATCAGAAATCTGTGGTAAAGTTACTATGGCAATAGGGCCTAATAGCAAATGGTTTCCAAGGAAACCTACAACATAGCTCTGACACACTGAGGTCTCCAATTTCTCTCAACAAAAGCATGTGTTCCCCTTTAGGCAACACAAGTTACAAAAATGGCACAGTATATTACAATGGTTATGCAAAGGGGTGAGCTAATTGCAACACTTCAGTGAGGCAAGCAGAGCTGTGTACTTGGTAAAAGCCTAAGGGAGGAAATGCACTGTAAGTGATCTAGTAAGGGTTAAATTGAGCGGTGCCACAAATCTATTAGGAGTAAAATGTTACTTTGTGATTTAGCGGAGCAACCATCAACACCGCCCTTCTGTAAACAATGGCTGATCTGGCTTGAGGTCAGTTCACGTCTAATCACTCATTATGGGAAGGATGGCCCATATTGCCCAAGCCAACCTCACAGCACATTAACTTCACCATGGGAACCTTAATACTAGTGCATCAGTTAAGAGAGCATGAGGCTAGCAATTACACTTGTTTAGATTTGTGGCAAATTGAATACAAATGCCTTCAGGTGAATGGCCCTACAGTGTTGTCTGCTGATACTAGTGCTACAGTTGCCCTGGGATCAGCTAGATCCTTCTGCACTCTGAGCATTCAGCAGTGGTCTTCAGTAGAACATATGCGACTGCTCAAAGCCCATAATCCCATGGGGCCGCGTGTGATTGCTCCTGATCATGTGGCCCGACCCCTTCTCTGACCCCTCAGAGAGCAGCATCCTCTCTGATGACTACTTTACACAGCTGGGCAGAAGACATCATTTTCCAGCAAAGCACTGAGCGGTAGGACTCAGCACTTGTGTTTGGGCCGCCTTCTCAACATCTCCCGCACCTCGCCAATATTATTTGAGTTCCCCAGGTGCAGCCGAAACAAAGCCCAATCAACATCAACGTGTTATGAGTGCCTTTCATTCCCCCACACTACAGGCATCATATGAAAACCAGAAAAAAACTTCATGTTAATGTCAGACCCAGGTTTGGACAGACTACATTGGGCGTGGACTCTGTTCTCCTAGCGAGCTGGTGAGTGTGTGCTGCGATGGCAGAGGTGGCTGCCCAGACACACTAATGAAGAGGCTGGAGGTGTTGTTTGCTGGCCCGTGCTTGTTTATGCCCATTAGCGCACACACGGTTGGATATGTAGGTCACCAGAGACAAAGCCGCCAGCTCAGACCCTCCCTCTCCCCCACTACTCTGGCAGGTTGGGCCGGCCAGACAGCATCGATCAGAAGACCGCGCAGTGCTAGGTCATAATGTAGTGCCATGGCAGGATAGCTGTGACCCTGCAGATCCTCGATTTCATGGGAGATTTACCTTTTCTCTGGCATTGTTTTCTTAAAGAGTGCATTAACACAGGAACACTACGGACAAAGAGTGCAGGTGTTTGAGAGACAGTATGGGTGTTTCCATGCCAACTCACCTAGAGCTTTGCATGTCATGGATTATCATGGGGAAATTCTGTCAAATTTCCTAATTGAATGAAACTGTGCAAAATCCTAACTGTTCACCCAATAGTTTATCTGTTCAAAATGTTTAAAGTTGATGCCCCATGCTAAAAACTAGAGTATTTTATTTTTGCTGGTGACAAAGTAATAAGGGGTTTAGTAATAAGTGTGATTGATTTCACCAGCTGTGCATAATAATTGCACAACCTCTTTTAATCAAGTTAAAGCCCCAAGCCTGCTTAGATTTGAATCCTGTAAAATGCTTGAACTAAGGCCGAAAGGGAATTCTGCCCAGTTAAAGCTGCACGTCTAAACTCCTTGCCCTGGGGCCCTAAACATATGGAAGAAATTGCTTAAACATTTTTGCTTTTAAAATCTTTTTTTCAGTGTTAAGAAAGTTTGTCAGTGACACAGAGCACAAGGGATTGAGAAAGCGTACTTCTATTATGGTGCATGTCGTCTTACAGTTTGCGTGTGGTATTGTGTCCCAACTAAAGCCTCGGGTGAAATAAGGCTGCCGTTTCTAAAAAGATAACAACGGGTCAAGAATTCTATAATGGTGACATCACTATTGCGATCAACGTTCCCTGTGGAGTTTTCGTCTCAACCTCGGATCAAACTGCTGTGGGTCTTGAGTCTCTGCCCTCGTTAGTGATTGCTTAATGTAATCTTAGCTCAAGAAAACACTTTTCAGTGTATTAAGTGTCAGGTCTCCTGCACAGAAACAGAACTCCACCCTAAATGAAACACAAAGGTTGGCGACTCAGGCCATCTGCTGATACTGCAGGAGAGAGGAGTTTAACTCTGTGTGAAGAGTATTGGGTATACCCTTATCGGACACAAATGTACTGCGATTTCAATTATGAATTCTCTAGATAGAGCAATGCATCTGTCGTTTCACACCTGTGTAGCTACAACACTAATCTTGGAAAGAGCACAAATTACCAACAGCTTGAAAATATGTTTTCCCGCAGGCAATGCAATACGAGTAATGCATTTCCTCTACAGATCCAGGTAGTTCAATATGGACATACACTCTCTATTACATAACACTGTTGCTGATGCTATTGACATTTAAAGCACCACCAAGTCACACAGCTGAAAATTGCTGAAAAGGCTCCAGCTGTAGTGTTGAGCTTAAATGAAAATGTAGCCATCTTTGCCAAGATAGAGGTCATATGAAATGAATGTATTATGAAGGGTGCCATCTTTATATAGCAACCATACTTTAAAAGCCTCAACACAATTAACTTTCCACTGCTAGCCAAGTCTTTGAGAAGGTTTAAAGCTTGTATAGTCTGCAGATTTAACTGGCTGTTATTATATTATTCCCAGCATTATTGATTCATTTTGGCTATGTGCATAAGACTGCATGAAGACTGAAAGGAAATATTCATTTCAGTGAGCTGAAGTAGAGGTACTAGAAGAATCTCTTTTATGCATCAAGAGCCACAGACAAGTAAAGGCCCTTTCAGAGACTGAAAACATTTGAACTTGTCCTGACATATCCCAATTGGCTGACTAGCTCCTAGAGAATGGGTCTCCATTACAGAAAAGGGTCTGGGAGTGGTTTGTGGTTTCTCTGGAGACAGCATAAAGGAAAACAAACAGTTAGGGAGGCGTTATCAGCGGAAGCTAGCTCTTGGTAATCGAAATCAGACGGAACCCCAAAAGAGAAGTCTTTCAAGTTGGTGGTCCTTAAAGCAGTCTTCCCTAAGTCTGTACATTTGAAGTTAATAGGGAACCTGCCTAGCATGTACTACATGTAACTAACAGTTCTGTCAGCAGTTTGTTGTCAACCAGCACTGAGTTGAGTGTCCTGAAAAGACTAAACTCAGATAACAGTACAACTGAGGGGTATGATTGTCATGCATTGGCTCGTAAAAACACAAAATACAATAAAGGAACCCAAACCATCCCTGCTTTTCCAAGGGTCTTTTCTTCTGTACCTTTACATTATAGATTTTGACACTCGGCTCTTTGCACCCAAACTCAGATGACATTGCTGGTTTAATCCTGCAGCAAACCAGTTAGGACTGTTTTTGAAACATGTCTCCCATTCCACCTCATCAGACAAGGGCCGCTCTGTTTTATTTTAGAATGACACCCAATACCCCCTGAGGACAACAACAAAGAAATCCAGACATGTTTCAAAGGACAATGTAATTGGTTGAATTTGACTAAGTGGAAAAAAATCATGCAAAAATATTCTGGTACACAAAAACGCCACGCCAGGCCAGGCCTAGGGAAAGGCTAAACTTGATCTTTCTTCTGCACAGGCTTCCGTTTTCCTCACAGAAATGTCAGTTACCCCACCACAAGCGTGGAACCATTAGACTGCAATGAGATTCTGGAGGCTGGTCAATATAGACATCCACACAGAGGAGGCTGCACAGCTGTCACTGGGCATGTATAAATAACACTTGCCCCGCCATGATTCAGCAACAGTCCTCGGAACAAACCCAATGTACCACCAGGCAAAATGAGTCCATGATGGAGTGTGTGTTTTAAGGAGCTTGAGGGAGCTTACAGAGAGCATGCTGAGGCAGAACAGGGCTCTGACAGCAGATTAGGGGTCATGCATACTGATCATTTCTCCGAAAATCCGCTCATTCCGGACGGAGCAGTTTTGTAATGTTGTCAGACATTTCCTTTCATTGGATTTTTCTTAACTTCCTCAGTATTTCAGGTTGCTGATCACAGCATCACAGGATGTGTAATTTTGTTCCATTCATGTCCCCCAAGGCCACAAAGAGATAACAAAAATATCACTGACATTTATAGTTCAAACGTCCGTGCAAAAACAGTGCCTACAGTGCTTATGTGTTACCATGGTTACTTCAAGTTGACCAAGAGGGGAAACAAAACAAATGCTGTGATGTGTGGATAAATCATCACAGTTACAACGTAAGTGTTGCAACATTATTTTCTTTCAGAACTGAAAGAGCTCTGTGTTAATCAATGTTTGTTTGTTTAATTTTTTTTACTTTGTTGGATAGCAGTCTTGCAGATATATAGCGATGTGTTATCACAATACCACAAAGCCCAAACCCAAACATCTGCAATATGTTAACATATGGAGCAAAAAAATCTTCAGAGAGGTTCAAAAGATTTGGTCTCTATTAGATTAAGGTAAATTACGTTTTTGTACAGAGGTTTTCACCAAAGGAATTTATCATAAAGACTGCTTCCAGTGAACAAATTCCAGATTCCTTGGCATGGAGTGACTCCTTTTCACAAGAAGTAATATTAGTCAAAGCCTGACTCAAATGGATTCTCATCTGTATCTACAGAACTTGGGCGTTTATATCCACCAGTGCTTGGGTTTCTCACACTATTACGCCATACTTTAACGTCAGAACAAAAACACTGAGCTGAGAAACGCAACCCCAGTCTTAGCCGGGCAATGGTATTATTTCCTGCCTTTCATGTCCTATGGGCTGTTGATCAAGCTGAGGGACAAATAATAGGCTACTCTGCTGTCTGTGCCGGAAGTCTTTGAAGACTGTGACAGGAGGCTCATCCAAACATGACAAAACAAGCACTTCAGTGGACGGGCTCATCCACTTCACATGTTGACAGAGTTAAAGAGACACAAAAGCCCAAAGAATACTGCTTTTGTCCAGAGGTATGACTCGTGTTGCAGGCATCCAAGGCTTCTTTCCATTTGCTTTTCTAAGCAAAGAATCTGGCTATGCTGTACCTGTTTTACAGTAACAGACGCTCCCCCATACAATGGTCCCCTAGTGCTTGTTATTATTGAGGTAATTCAGACACACAGACGGCAGGGGCCACGGGCTGTTTCTGTGTGGTCTGGATGGGATGTGGACATGTGACTAATAGCCCCGCTGTGGCGGCTCACCTGAGAGGATGCTGTTGACGGGGGTGGCGATGTTGATGTCCTGCAGGTGCTCCAGGGTCTCCGTGTGGAAGAGGCGCAGGGTGGAGCCCGAGCTGAAGGCGATCCAGATGCCCACGCCGGCCACCACCATGTGGGACACCACCATGCCCTCCTCCTGGTGGGCCTCCAGTTGACGCTGAGGCATCGTGAGTAAGAGCAGAGAAGGTGCGTCAGTATGGCCTCACAGCAACCAGTGAGTCAAAGAGGATTCACAGAACTTCTGCACAAAAACAACAGTGTTCCAACAAATTTACTCAAGACAAGGAGCCTTTATCCCGAAAATATATTTCAAGATTTTTTACTACAAACACACAAGGGTCGACACAAAAATGTGATCTTCAGTTTAAACGGATCGGGCTTCAGGGGATCTTCATTACATTAATACGGTCGGAGGTATATTTGGTTTGTTTGCTCAGGTGGAGGATATTGAATGAAGGTATGCTCCTGAAGCACAAGAGGAATTCCAAGCCTTTAAATAGCTAACACATTGCACTGTGCACTCGGCAGCCCAGAGCCCGGCCCGAAAAGATCAATTGAAGGTGTAATCCAATGAACATCTGAATTAGGTAACTGAAACCCTCACTACTGAAATCCTGTGGCCAGCCTTCTGAATGAACTGTGGCTCTCTGACTTTACAGGTCAGATGAGTGCACTTTACATTTCCTTCAACTACATTTCATGGCTACAAACCGACTTTTTTGGTCTTCTCTTTTTCTGGAAGGTAGTGGGTGGGGTAAGGGGGGTGGGGGGTGACACATAATTCCCTCAGATCAGCAGGAAGTGTTGAGGGGAAGCACAAGTCTGTGTGCATCCTGAGGAACTGCTCTGGCACTGGCCCTCTAAACAGAACCATCTACCAAATACTGCCCAGTGTTTTATATGTAGTTATGAATTAGGATAAGTCTATTATTGATGTGCATCCTCTTTAGACATAAATGTTACTACAGCAAAAGGTGGACATCCAACCTCTCATATAAATGGTATACATCTTCAGAGTGACTACACTGGGAAATGAAACTATTGGGATGTCCCACAACAATCGCTAAATACAATTTTTAAGTGCAAAACAACTGAATGGCACATATAGATAAACCGATGGAGAGGGTTAAAATGAGAATCAGACAGAATCAGACTCGTCCCGCCGTGTCTTTGTGGAGCTTGGCTGTGTTTTTAATCAGGAGTGCAGCATGTTGCTCTGATCCCACCAGCAGATTGAACTGGAGGAGAGCCAGCTCCTTCCCCAAGGCCTCACTGGGGGACATTGGAAACAACAGCCATCTGACACCACATGCTACACGCTAACGTGCCTTTTCAATGGCTAACTTTTGCCTTCCCCAGTCTTTCTCCTACATTCACACACACACACACTCTCTCTTTACTTCTTGGTCACACAAGGATGGAAAGGAATTATAAGTCCAGGGTGAGTCTCTGACATACCGTGTGTGTCTCCCTCTCTCTCACACAGAGACATACATTTCCCCCACATTTTACCCCGCTTTGTTTGTCCCATTTCTCCCATTCTCTCGCAGGGCGTTTGGCCGTTGGGTACGTCCCGTAAGCCACTTCCGCCGTGGGCAGGTGGTCTTGTAATGAGCTTACTGGCGAATGGCACTAACGAGATTACGCGTCGCCGCGTGTGGAGCACAGAGGAGGAGCGGAGGAGCGCAGAGGGGGAAGCGGGGCTTTGCTATTCCGGGAAGGCAGCAGGTGCCAGCGGTCCAGGCCCGGGAGGAAACGCAGCATAGCACAAAGAGAGAGAGAGACCCTCATTGGCCTCCATAATTCAATTAAGGCAAAGCTATGGGTGTGCCATGACATCACAATGATTGGGCTGAAACAGAATTAGTAACTAGGAGACATGGCCGTTAATGGTCACGGAATGTTTTTTAGGAGAATTACACGATAAAAGTATTAATGATCTCAAAAACCAAATCACTTTCCTAAGAGACTATTTCTACTATTATATGCAAATCACACAAATTCAGCAATGTGCTGAATAACTGGCAGCGTGGGAGGTCAGAGTATACCATCATACGCTTAGAGAACGGTGCACTCTTGCCCCAGGATGCAGGGACGCCAACTCCTCTCCTGCATCTTTAAATAGTCTACACAGAGTACATGAAGGTGGGTGGTGCAGCAAGAAGAACTTCTCCAACAAAGACTTGAATCATGAATCACAAGTGACACGACCTCAAGTAACCCATCGGAGGCCATGACGTTTCCAGCAGCGGTTTCTGATGGTGTCGTTTTTTGTTGCTACCATAAAACAAAAGAGAATAGGAGACTAGGACCAAAGTAAGAGTAGGGGGATAGTTGAGAGGCCTTGGCTAAGACATGGAAATATGAAGAAAGGGATGGGGCAGGGGGCGGAGAGGATGTTTAACTTTGCACATAGTGCGGACCAGACTGAGGTCCTCTCTTCCTGTTTGAACAATGTGGTGGTTGCCCTTTTTCCTCTGGAGGTGCAAGGCAGGCTAGTGACGAGCCACATCTGTGTGTGTGTGTGGGGGGGGGGGGGGGGGGGACTTTCCGTTGTCTCGCAGAAAGCTACGCTGGGAAACTTTAACACAAGCCAGCTGGAGCTTCAGCACCGGGAGGCCACCTCAACTATCTACTTGGCTAAAGCCTCCAGCCTTTTCTTGTTGTGTGTCTCTCTGTGTGTGTGTGTGTGTGTGTGTGTGTGAGATGGGGGAATGTGTAGCATACCTCCACTGCATGGGTCTGGGTGCCCACGATGAAAACCTGCCCGCCCGATGAGGCCCACACGTGATCCTCCACAGCAATCAGAGCTTTGACAGGAAGCACCCCGAGCTTCAGCACCTTGGGGGAGGTCGAGTTCCAAGATCCATCTGGGGAGAGTTGGAGAAAATTAAGTCTAATTTTAGAGCACCTTCTGACAGCAATTCAGCATCCCTCAGCACTTCACACAGAGATCCATCAAATTCCTCTGCACAGCATTTGCCTTCTGGGAGAGCAGTAATGAACATCGTCACTCTAATTGGGGTGTGGGTTTTCAGGATACTTGAATATATTTAATGCAGGAAAGATGGTGGGGGGGGGGGTCACTGGTGATCACGACAAACCATTCTTAAGTAACCTCGATTCAGGTGGAGAAAGCATTAGTCATCTCCTGAAGCATCCCACAGAGCGCTCTTACAGTGTCTCTGTGTCTATGTGGGCAAACCATGTTTATTTACAGTGGCACGGCAGGTTTTGGCACCACTGGTCAAACTTGCTGTTTCTGTGAATAGCCAAGCGAGTGAAAGATTACCTGATTTCCATGAAGTTACTCGGTGCCCAATCCTTTGCACGCCACTATATGTCAATAAGGTACCTCTGCAATGGACCAGCCTACACTATATGTCAATAAGGTACCTCTGCAATGGACCAGCCTACACTTTCCTCTTCTGTCTTTAAATTCAGCCTTACCCCAAGTAAGAGACAAAAAAGGTCCAATTTGAAATCAGAAATGGCATGCAACCCTGGCATGAGGGAACCTAAATGGATTTCCCCCTGAATCTCAAATGACCACATTCAATTTACAACCGTGCATAATAGAATGTGCAGTGATTGTTTGTTTAGCCAAATCCACAAAGGCAGCTATTGAGGGGAGCCTCGCCACGCAGGGCAGAGCAACTTCTTTAGAGACTAATGACTAGGGAAGAGGCTACAGCCACTCGGCAGTTCTGTAGATGGAATGAACAAAAGTCTCCTTTGTGCAGATAAGAATCTATCTCTCTCTCTCTGTGTGTGTGTGTGTGTGTGTGTGTGTGTGTGTGTGTGTGTGTGCTTGCACCCACCCACTTCATTAAAACACAAAAATATTGTAATACACTGCAGCATAACATTAGTATGACATTAGAATGCATCAACAGTGTAGTGTTGACACATTTCGCAAATGCATACCTTGTTTGCATGAGGTGACATTACACTATAACTATTTTTTGTGAAATACTACAAACCCATGTCAGATGAGATTCTACCAAGTCATTTTCACTCCACCATGTCAACACACACACATACAGCCCCAGCCAGATCAGGGGTCACTTGAGTTTGCGTGGTTAGCTGGGGCGTTGGGCCAAACGAAGGGAATGCCTCTGCTGTAACCCTGTTATATCTGGAGCTAACCATGAATAATGCAGAATCCATTAGTACACAACTCCATTAGTTTATCAACTCCTCAAAATGTATGATTTTACATAACCTTTAATGCATGGTATTTAGAAATGAGGCTTTCTACAGTCTGAGTACAGCACATATTATTGTGTTACTTCTGACTGCCAAATAATTACGTAACAGGTGAGCAGCAACTTCACTCGCACATTTTCAAATGCTAAGTGCTCCCTAATCTACATGCTAATCCACTCAGTACTACCTCATTCAATCTGACAAAAGCAGAGACTGCGTGTGCAAGAGGAGAGCAGGACACACAAAAGAGTGTGTGCGAGGGAGAGCGAAAGAGAGAGAAGACTGAGCTGCACTAAATGGAGGGGGAAGGGAGGGGAAAGGGGAACTTCGAGTTACACTTGGGCATGTTCAAATTGTTCAAATTGTTATGAAAATGAGTCATCTGCTAATGTGTTTGATGCTTATAGTCCATGTCAGTATTCCCCCACCCCCACCCACCCGTCCTCCACATTCTAGGAGTCCTTCAGCTTCAATCACTTTCAAAACACACACACCTGGTCCAAATCTTGTGCTGCACAACCAGTTCAAATCAAGATCAACAGCTCCAGTTCAGGAGGAGTCACCGAAGAACTGAGAACCTGCCTCCAAAGGCTCACCCCAAAGACTGAGTGGGAGAGAGGGCTAATAAACACGACATTCCTGCTTCTATTTGTGCCATGGCCCATATTCCTAACTAACTAACAGTTCACACATCATGCTATTGTCTTTTGAAAGATGATAGAAAATGAGATATTGGCTTGTCATTTTGAGAAGTGTATCAGTGTATTCGCTCATCCGACAGCCATTTTGTTCATAGTTCATATTTTGAAAAATGTTCTTCCAATGGATAACAATTTCACATCATCAGTGACACCTAATTTGGCTACACTGACTAAACACCTTTGCAGTGCACCCTACACCTCTTATTATTCCATGTGCTATGACCTTCGCAGTGGCAGAGTATCCCTGTCTTGCTTCCAAGCTGAAAAGACATTATGGAAAGTGTGACATGGCAGTGAGAGAGAGGAAAAAAAAAAAAAAAAAAGCAGGATTCCGCGCAAGTACTGAATTTCCGTTCCTGCATTTACTGGCCTGGCCCAGGGTTAGGCATAGATCACTTTCCCCGTTCCCTCTTTTCCTCCGCCACATAACGTGACGCCGTGTCTCGCTCTTTCCTGCCATCTCCCAAATCGAAGACCTCATATGCCTGGGCTTTGGATTAGGGGACTGAAAGCTCATTTCCTTTACTCAGGCCCTCTAAACGTAAACACTGCCATGATACGGCCAGGCACTCATTAAACAGAGCTCCTAAGGCAAAGGGCAAAATACTGGAGTACCTTCGATTAGCTATTCTCACAGAAGACACACACACACACACACACACACACACACACACACACACACACACACACACACACACACACACACACACACACACACACACACACACACACACACGTGCGCTCACACAGACACACACACACATAAAAACTACACACACAAGCTCACGCACACAGTTGCTCACACAGTCGCTCACTCACACATACGCTCAAAAAACACATACACACACACAAGAAAGGATATACATTATATGGGAGCTATTTTTGGTGCTTATTCATGTTCCTTGTTGTTGAATGATTAATAGACCATCGTGCATTGTGATTTTTTTCTCTACAATTTTTTATTCTTCTCTTTTCCCCTCAGGAAGCACCTGCTGGGAGGAGTTCTTCAGGACGAGGAGACCTTCACACACAGAACAGTCTCAGAGGGGGCGTCTTTGAAGCTTAAATGATCATCATTACATCCCGTTTGTTTAATTACCACTTTCTGACAGGCGAGGGGTTAAGGCAAACAATTTGGTGGTTGAAAACTAGGCTTAGTCAACCGCATTGTGTAGTGCTTGGTATGGCATTGACGGAGACTTCAGTAACTGAGGAACAGGAGGAGAGAGATGAGAGTGGAAGTGCACTGTGAAAACAGAACACCAGGATGAAGTGGGATGGAATCTGTGCCTGAGCTGAGCGTACAGCCTTTCATCTCTTTTCCAGAGTTGGAGTCTTGTTACTGGATTTGAGTTTCAAAAGAAGGTTTTTTTTTAGGGAATTCAATTCAATTCGATTTTATTTATATAGTGCCAAAACAATAAAGCTGTCTCGAGGCACCGGCGGCATACCTTTCTTCAGCTCGTTCTGAGATGCCGGCAGTGCAAAGCATGAAACTCACACTGCAAGAACGCCAGGCATTTTCACCTCTCATTCACCAAGCTCTAAATATATTTCTATACTAAGTAGCAGACAAAATGTGTTCACCTGAAAAACACCAGTATCTGAAAGCAAATTCAAAATCCCTGGTGAACACCACAGACATATATACACCAGGGATTTTTTAATACTCTGTCCTTTCCCATCCTCTAGGTCTCCTTTCTCAGCTACTTTGGTCCACCCCTCTAGCCCTGTGTCAATGCCTTGGCCCCCATCTCTGATGTTTTATTCTACTGTTACCTGAACCCAGAGGCAACATGAGAGTGTGTGGGAGGGCCAAGGCACTGGCAGTTCAGGGAGGTGGGCAAATACGCCAGCGCTAGCCTCCTCCAGCTCGCTCTGCTCCGGGGAAATAAATAGGTCACAATGAGCAGTTCAGCCACTTTTCCCAGGCAACCACGACAAGCTCCTCCGAGGCACGACAGCCCAGAAAAAGAAAGACAAGGAGTGAGTGAGCGCGCGAGAGAGGGAAAGGGAGAGAGAGAGAGCTCCAATTCTCTGTGATGCGTGATTCATCAGGGTCACCAAGGTGATAAGCTCTCTGCTCACCCAGTCTCACCCAGCCTCATCTTCCCTTCACCCTCCCTTCACCCACACACTTATCCTACAAACAACACCAACCCCAGTCAGGAATACAACACCGTTACAGGACGTCAGAGAAAAACAAAGAGGCAAGACACAGCACTGACAATGGCAGCACTAACAGATAAAACGTATTGCCAAAACAGACAATTCTCCTTTATGAGAGCAGGGCTCAAATCTAGGGCTGATTACATAACTCCTGTTAGGAAGCCTTACAAAAAAAAGAAAAATCCAACCAATCTGGTGGAGAGGCAGCACAATAATGTGTTCAATCATATGCAACACAGCACAGCAATCCGTGCAGGACAACAACACAATGAGGACAGACAAACAGGAGTGGACAGACTGCTCTTTCCAATCATGAAGCGGGCCGTACCTGGTGCTCTGGAGTAGATGGCCACTGATCCGCTGACGAGGCCCGCGTACAGATACTGACTCCTGTACACCAGGCACGTAACAGTGGATTTGTCAGGCGTGAAGAAATGCTGTAGACGGACCTTCTTGGACCGCTGGCTGCTTTTGTAAACAGAGATGCTGGTGTAAAAAACAGAAAAACAGAACAGGGTGAGATATAACTCACAGAAAGCCGTATAGATGGCACAAAAAATGCCCTCCTTATCAAGTCTGTTGCTGTTTACACAGAGAAACATCATTTTGTGCACTACAATGCTTTCCCTCATATCCTTTTTAGGATCATTGTTCATTGGTGGTTCACACTCTATCACATTGTAACAAATTTTTCTTGGCCTAAATTGTTATTGAGAACCACAGGTTCAGTATAATCCACATCATAGACCTGAAAACTCAAGCAAACAAACTTGCATTTACACATTAAGCACATTTGACATTTGGAAATCCTCCAGTTCCCCTTTCCGAGTGATTACTGTGATGTTAATGATTTTGATGAATGAGGTCAGTTCTGGTGCCGCCTGGGTTCTGACTAGCGGGCGGCGCTGAAATGGCCTGCGTTTTAAATCCACGGGATTAGCAGCCTAAAATGACCTCATTAATATCTGTAATCCTGAATAGCTCTGCACCGTTATGTTTCACCGAGACCTGTCCTTCTCTGTACTTCAAATCCCTCTTGGTTCTTTGGAAAGGTATTAGGGTATTTTTACTTCAGTGCTATACTTCATTTTACCATGTACACAAGGACTATACTATCTGCCTGTGCTTTTCACAGAGCAGTACAGTATATACACATACATAAGCCCTCTAACAGCCTTTTCCTACACATGACAGTATACACTGTAATTAGCATGCTTTATGGAGAGTGGAGAGAAGAGGTTCTGTGCTGTGTGTGGGTGGTGGTGCAGAGTGTTGCTGAAATGGCAGGACCATACCTCCCTTCCTCCATCCCCAGGCAGATGGTGGGTGTGTGGGTGTTCTTCCCTGGCTGAGGGTCACCGTCAGAGCCTCCCACCCCGTTTGCCAGGCCTTCCTCCGTGGGCACGTAGGCCATGCAGAGGATGCGCGACTCTACGTTGAAGCACTCGGTCACCTTGGGGCTGGAGTTCTGCATGGCCACGATGGAGATCTGGCCCATCTGATTGGTGCAGCTGGCCACCTGAGTGAGTGAGTGGGAGAGTCCAATTACGGCCATCAGAAGTGCTTTTGTGCCATTCCAAACTCTGATCACGGTTGCTTTTGGCATTCGAGGTAACTTTGCATGTTTTCAGGCAATCCGCCCCCCCTCACGCAGGAGGCGAATGGCTCGTTAAGAGCAGGACCACGCCATTGCTGGCTGCCACAAACAACAATCAGAGAGAGTGTTCCACAGAGTGGGGACGATCTATCACCTCAGGCCATTATGAGTCACTGGAACGTGTATGTTTTCCACAGCCTCCAGAGTAAACACATGTACGGCTTTCTGAATGAAGCTTGTGAATCACTCTTTAAGAGAGGCACTCTGGCTCAGAGAGGGGGGCCAATAAAATGTTAAGAGTGGTGTTCAATTATTCATTTGTATCTGATGGGCAGAACACAGTCAGCTTTAGTGTAGAGTCGTATTTGACACTTTTGGGCTTGAGGTGGATGAAATATGCAGTGAATGGATCTCATTATCTTCAGCTAGTTGTATGCCGGCAAGTGCCTGTGTCTGTGCTTATGAAAGCAAAGAAGCGGTCTAAGCACTAATTTAAAAATCCTTGCACACTAAAGGAACATTAATCAATCAACCAGTGGCTCAGTGGGCCCATCTGTCATATAAGGAGAGAGGGAGAGTGTGTGTGTGTGTGTGTGTGTGTGTGTGTGTATATGAGTGAGTGAGTGTATGTGTGACACAGAGAGAGAGAGAGAGAGAGAGAGAGAGAGATCCTCACCCACACAAAGCCGTGGCCCAGGGCAGGCATGTCAGCTGTGCTCTCACTGTTCACGTGAGGTTCTGGGTTGTGCACCGCACACTCCACCTGATAGGGAGAGACGGGGGGAGAGAGGGGGGTCACAGAGAGAGAGAGAGAGGAGCTGAAGACTTTGGCTAAACATAGCCCACAGCATCTCCATCAAAACTAATATATAAACCCCATTACCCCTCATAAAGACCCACACCCGTATGATGTTAATAAATAAAAGGTGGCGTCTGAGAGTTGCCCTCTACAGGATAAAAAAATGCATTTAATCTCCACGGCCCTCAGGTACTCTGTCTGATGGATTGTGTGGGCTCTGGCTGGCACAGTCTGTGCAGATGGCATTCCTCACTGGGCGCGATCCCTCTATTGATCACACTAAAAATACCACAGCCCAGTTGGGCCCCAACTCTTCCAACTGCAAATACAGCAAATCCAAGTACTGAATGTGCATTGGCACATCAGCAACTCCATGAAAACTTGTACCATCAAAAATCAGTGATGCTGAAATACATATAATTAGTATTCTCCATATTACTTGAAAAGCTCGAGTGCATTAATAATGAAATATACTGTTGACATGTTCAACCATAAAAGGCTGATATAACCCAGGCAAAAACAACATCTTCTAAGCATTCTTTGTAAACATCAACGTAGTTATAAAAAAAAAAAAAAAGACGAACTCATGAGCTTCTAGTTTTTCAAAACACGATCCTTACCCACAAGATCCTCACGTGACGCAACTATCAAATGATATCTCTAAGATACAGACTTTACGATGTGACGTTTGTTTTTATTTATTCACAAATGAACCCCCCCCCCCTCTCATAATTCACATATAGAAGGTAGAGAGGGTAATTTGTATGGCGTTATGCCCACCTTGAACTCCTGCAGTTTGGACATAACTACAGGCATCTGCTTCAGCAAGAGGGGATGCTTCTGCTTTTTGATCTGGTTTCCATCATCTTCTGCGAAAAACCAGCCTTGCAGGTTATCCTCCTCTGTTGAACACACACGCACACACACACACACACACCCAGTGAGAGGAAGAGACGCACAGAGTTCCATGAGATCATTCATGAAAAGAAATCTCCCTCATGAGAAAAACAGAGTGAATCAATATATTACGACATGTTTACGTAAACCCCAACGACAAATTACATTTCCAAATGTGTTGCTGCCTATCTCGAGCGCTAACTAATTCTGTGCCTGTTGGCCTCCCCCTCCTCGCTGATGCATTTCCCTGCCAACCCCGCCGCCACCGTAGCCGTGCTAATGAACACTAACGACTTTCCCCTTTACAAACGGGGCAATTAAAACTCCCACGCTGCCCACATATCTGGAGCACGTCTGCCTGAGAACACATGAGAGGGGAGGCAAGCGTAGGATCGCTTCAGATACATCTTCTTCTCGGAGGCGCACAGCTCAGGGCAAGCAGAGGATTTACTGTGGAGAGGCTAGAGCCGTGAGGCGGGAGATATCGGGGGCCCTGAATCCTCCCTGATGGGTGGGTAGCTTTGCTCCGAATGGGGACAGTGAGAATGACCAGGGGCAAGACACAATATGGTTACAAAAGTATGATATGAAAAAAGGGAGCGAATGAGGAGTCCTAATGTCTTAGGAGTAAGACAGAGAGAAATACTGAGAGAACAATATAGGGAGAGAGGGAATAATATGAAAGAGCAAGGGAGTGATTGAGTGAGAGAAAGTGAGATCAAGGGAAATTGTGTGAGAGGGAGAGAGAGGGAGTAACATTCGAGTGAGGGAGAATGAATGATTAAACGTGGGAAGGAGTGAAAGAGAGGGAGAGCGAGGGACACTGATAAATAGAGAGAACGAGATCAGAGAAAGAGTTGCGGACATACCCAAGGCCAGTTTAGCCATCTGCAGGTTACTGATCCATGACTGCTTGACAGCGGGGCCGAACGTGTTGAAGACTGCGGTGAAATGTGTGGGTTTCCCAGCCCTGTCAGAGAGGAGGAGAGATAAGAAAGGGGAGAAGATGAAGATGATATCACAGGGTCGTGAGCTGTATAATGCTTTTGGACAGGTCACGGTCAAACATGTGCACAGAATGAGATCACCACACTTGAGCCGCTGTGGCTTCTCAGAGTGTCACTGTACGATGTGATGGCAAAATATGTCTCTGTGTGTAACACTGCACAAACTGAGGAGCCTCTTTAATATTAAAAAGCCCTTATTTTGCCAAGCTGAACACTTTGAGTGTTGTGTTTGAGTGTCTGAATAATAGATCTATTGAGGCAGAGCCGTCATCCTTCTCAAAAGGGAGCCTCATATCCCCCCTATAAAGCTCCAGACGAGGACTGAAGGAGTCCAGTGTAATGGCGGTCTGCTAATGAGAAAGCATGGCAGATAAAGAGCAGAGAGG
Source organism: Clupea harengus (assembly GCF_900700415.2). NCBI lineage: Eukaryota > Metazoa > Chordata > Actinopteri > Clupeiformes > Clupeidae > Clupea > Clupea harengus. The sequence goes on from NC_045165.1 coordinate 22,258,216, forward strand.
GGGTATGTCTGGCATGCTGCTGCCCTTTCCCAGTCTCCTTGCACGAGACGCATTTATTTTAGGCTGTAGGATACGTTTGGGATGAAGGGCCTCCGCAGCTGTCTCTCTATAGATGCTCCTGGGTAATCCAGACATTTAGAATTGGTGAAGGCCAGAAAACAACTCAGTGTGTGTGTGTGTGTGTGTGTGTGTGTGTGTGTGTGTGTGTGTGTGTGTGTGTGTGTGTGTGTGTGTGTGTGTGTGTGTGTAGGTGTGGGTTGGTGTTGATGGGGGTGGGTAGGTTTAAGGGAAAGGAGCAGGAGAGAGTGGGTGTCTGCATTCGCCAAAATAACTTTAGCCTACACAACAGCTGCACTCGGGCTCCCGAGAGGACAAAATGGATAAAATGCAGCGCATCGAGCGAGCAAGCGAATCAGGCCGATGACATCACATTAAGGAGTTGACAGCGGGGGGGGACGAGCCAACGACTCTTTGAGGCTTGAGAAACTCAATCACGTGGGACTGGAGGCCTGTCCTAATATGTCCTCAGCGCCGTCCTCCTCTTCCTCCACGTACAGGCTCACAAAACGTGGCAGACACATTTGACACTATTGTTCTTTTTTTTCCTTCCTCCAGACAGGTCATTTTATTGGTTTTGGAGAGGCTGTTTCCACTGTCAAGAGCAACTGGAAAAAAAAGAGATTTAGAGAGGACAATAAGGGCAGGTGGGAGGGGGGGTTCATGACGGGGTTAGACTGACTTGTCCTGTTTCCCGGGTAACTGCAGCTGTATTCGGCAGCGGTCGGCTGCTCGGATCTCTTCCTCTTTCTTCCGGATCAGGCGCTGGAGGCCAGAGACCCAGTCATGGGCTACAGTAGGGTTCACATTCTGCAGCAGAGAGAGAGACAGAAAGGGAGTGGTAGATAGTGATAAGTTGGAGCAAATCTGGAAGACAAATAGGAGGGTCAACACTAACCTTTTTGTGGGGCTAATTACTTCATGGCAGAAGGCCTCGTGTTCGGCCGAGTCTAGATTGCACCCGGCTGACCCCGGCGTCCCGTTCCGCGGGTCAGACGCAGAGGAGGGGGAAAAAGGGTAAACATTTTCTCACAGCGAGACGCTGAAGGGAAGTGTTTGTGTTGTCAGGGACGAGAGAGAGAGAGTGTGTCTCTTCACACGGACCATACGCAGCTGACCAGCAGCCAGAGAGCATTACATCAACCCAGCGGGCTCTGGCCGAGGTGCATCCAAGTGGCATCCACACAGCCTTCCAGCCAATTACACACACACACAGGCCCACCATTTATCCCATCCATGGGGGCTTGAATTCAATTTGGATTGGACCATCTGAGCTTTTGAATGAAAAAAAAACCCAGCTCCAAACTCAATATTCTTTCAGCAAAGGATTTGCTTGTTTACATGTTTTTACTATGCGAGTAGTAACAACAACAACGATGCATTATACATATGGTCAGCTGATGTCCCCACCTGGTAGTTGCCCTTTAGGCTGCCAATCATATGAGAGATCTGGTTGACTAGGCTGAGGTCGTGGATCAGGTTCTGCAGATCTTGATACAGCTGTCCTGGACCCATGTAGAGTTTATCTGTGTGGAAAATGTTTTCATCGGTGTTAAAAAGAGAAACAAGACAAGCAAATAGTGCAATATGTTAAACAAGTGGAGTGAATGACAAGGAGGAAAGACAGGAGAGACGTTATTTAAAGGGATTTCATCGGCTCTTAAACAGGTTTGCTCGTTCACAGTGACACTGCTGTAAGCTATGATGTGCAGTCCAAAGGAAAGCTGTAATCCAATGCCCCTTGCCAGATAACTGACCCAATCTTTCAGTCGACGACTTAACATAGAAACAAATCAAATTATGCCCATGATTCATTCACTTTTATTTGGCTCCAAAAAAATATTTAGAACTAAATTATGGTTTTCTTGGAGTCGAGCAACATGAGTATATTTAGTAAACTTCTCGCTCAGACTAAAGGGTGTTTTGTTTGTCCTAATTTCTGCTCCAGCTTTCAGCCAATGGAAAAATGCACATTTCTCCAGACCTATTATACGACTGGCCAGCGCCCAGTCTCTCTCCTCTCTCACTTTCTCAGGTTATAAATTGGACTTCTCCATGTTTGCCAGCCGACGTAAGAGTGAGCAGACAGACTGGAGCAATACATGCTGTGGTTAGTCAGTGAGGGTTTAAAATGGGGATTAAACCAAACCTGCCTTAAATGTCATTTCATTTGGAAATTACACCGACTCGAAAACGTGTCTTTCCAATATTTCCCAGTTCATTAATGACATCATGCAATAAAACTCAAAAAACGCATTAAATGCAAAACAATCAGCCACATTTGAAATGTCACTGCACGAGAAAAGGAGTATGCAGACACAAAGTTGAAAATAGCTTGAAAATGCTTTTTTTCTGCAAAATCCAGATCAGAATGGAACAAAACAATCACGAGGGAGTATAATTAGCGAGGGCCCGGACAAACTGCACACTTATTTGAAGTTGTCTAGGCACCAAGTCAACAGCCACTAAATCGATTCGGCATCCATTACAGAGGAGGAATTTCAATGGGCGCACAGGGAGCGGGGTGACGTGGAGGCTGTCGCGGAGGAGTTGTTGATGCAGACCCAGTCTACCTCTTTCCCTCAGCATGGACTCTGGATCCGGATCCTCGAGAGCGAGCCACACTCATGCCGATGTGTGAGCCCCGTGGGCAGCCAGTCAGAAACAACGAGACAACGCAAACACTATTCTGATTCATTTTACATGAGCTGCAGCTCAAGGACACAGCAGCGCCCCAGTAATTAAACGCAGTGGGAGATGCAGTCACAGGGTCAAGCTGTGCTGGGATGGCCATCTTTGGACGCCATCCAAGTGCAGAGGGAGCAAGAGTCAACGGTGGCTAGCTACACTCCCGTGGTGACAGCCTTTCAAGCCATCGCTGGCGACATCACTAATGATGCAACCTCCCTTCAATGCAACCTCCCCAGGAAAAAAAAAAAAAAAAAAAACCTTTCGGTCTCTCCTTTCTTACTCTCAAAGTGAATTCTTCTGTTCTTTTTCCTGTGGTACAGTACAGATATGAAGGCTGGTATCTGCTCTGGTCTCGATAAAAGCAGGTGGCCTCAGCCAACAAAAGATGCCGGCAGGTGATTACTATGAAGAGCGCCCACAATCTTTTTGTGACATGAGCGTGAGAGCCGTTTTCACAAACACAGAAAGCTATTCCTTTGGCATCTACATTACTCCTGAATGTAGATGCCAAAATGGAACAGGTGACAGATACAACCCAAACCATCTGGCCATGACAGGTCTCCACTCTCACAACTCACTATTCTGTTTTCTCCACAGCTGTACAATGGCCATTCATGCCACCCTTGTATTCTGGTGCCATGGCAACGGCCCTGGTCTGGTGCAACCATGTCACGAATGGTTCTGTGAGAACTGTGTTACCTCATTTGCACATTAGAGCCCCGCACACGGAGGCAATCTGAGGGGTTTTCAGGGCAGAAATGTCAAACATCCTTTATTTGTGCTTAATGGAGGCATTTATGAGTAGGAAGGGGTAAGGGTGAAATATATTTCTAAGTGCCTTTTGAGCTCGTCACATCATTTTATTTCATTTCATGAGTCAGTTCTTAGTTCCTGACAAATAGTTGAAGTTGAAGAGCTAACAGTTCAATACAATTCGACAGGTTGTCCACGTATTTTGCATTTTGAAATACACCAATAAAAACACACTAACAATTACATTATAACTGCAGTTAGTGCTTGCAATACTAATCACTACCCACGCAAACAATAGTAAAAGGATATTCCCCAGAGACGGGCTTTCCTTCCTCAGTGGACTGTCATTCAGGATGACTGTCATACGCAGCGCTCTGCAGCTGACCACTGAAAGCCAAGGTTGACTGGTTCTATTGTGCCTCTCTTCCTGCCTTACAGCTCACAGCTCTGGACATCACATCCTGACTGGCCTAATGCAACTCGATGAAGCAGTGCACTGGGCAAGCGGCTCTCAGGGACTGGTACTTCCACAAACAAACATGCAGAAAAGATGAGCGAAGAAAGAAAAGTCTTGTTCGTTGGGCCCACAAAGGCAAGACAATAACTGTTCCTCACCATGAAGAACACCTCTTGTGATGTTATATATATATATATATATATATATATATATATATATAACATCACAAGAGGTGTTCTTCATGGTTCTTCATATATATATATATATGTGTATATTTAAATTTGAGTTTGATCGATTATTTACAATTGGCATTGTATTTTATATCGTTGGAAAGCCTGTTTATTTACCTCTACATTCTCCTGTTGGTATTGACTAGTTTTGAGTTGTTTGGTGGATTGGATGATTGAACTCTCGATCAGTAACAAGGAACACACACACACACACACACACACATGTATATATCTGCACTACAATCTAGATTTGACATGGTAGGGGGTTGTTCCAGGCTGCCAGAGAGAGAGAGAGAGAGAGAGAGCTATACTGAGCAGATGAGATGAGCAGAGCTGCAGCGATCGCCTACGCTTCTCCACAGCATGATGGAGAGAGAGAGAGAGAGAGAGAGAGAGAGAGAGAGAGAGAGAGAGAGAGACAGTGCCTCTGCTCCAGTCATTACCAGAGGCCCTCTCCCCTCAATGCGTCATTGTGTGCTCTTCAAGTCTTTGCACGGCATGCTTGCAGGGAGCAAAATGACGCCCTACCCGACTCTTCAACCAGCACTTTCTCTCACTGTCCCTCTAATAAGACGCCCACAGGGTTAAAGGACCATCAGAGCCTCGTGTTCTTGCTGTGGAGACGGAAGCTTTGCGGTGCTGTGCGGCTCTATTGTAAAAAAAAAAGGCATAAGTGTATGCTTAACTGACATGAGTTACATGAAATACATGCACATCACATGCATTTTTAACCAGTGTAGCCTCATCCACAACGTCTGTCCATCTCTGAGAGGGTGCAGGAATGGGTGGTGGGGGTTGCTGCTGGTGGTATCTACAGACATTAGACATTAGCAATCCCTACAACAGGCACTCAACAGAGAAAAATCCTTTCCTTTCCAGATGTTCAGCCAGAGGCCGTGTTGAATGTTCATACTGGAGAGGCTGCAACAGACTCCTTGGTTTTGATGGGTATTTTAGGGTATCGGTGAAGAGCTTCCGGAAGCAGGCCAAAAACAAGTCCCCCCGCCCCATCTGCCGAGAAGCCCTGCAGTCCGAACAGATGCTCGTGTTGATGGTGTAGTGTGCAGCAGAGGGGGGCCTGGCCGAGATGATGTGGCATATGGACCCAGTGGGTTAGTGGGTCAGGAAGTGTGGCGGCCCTGAGGTAAAAAAGATGTGATATCTCGATTCTCAGTGTCATACACTAAATACACAAACGTGAAGCAGGGAGACTTGAGGTGTAAACAGCAGTCAGTGGTTATATAAGGTGGCAGTGGGCTTGACCCCCAGCTTAGGTCACTTCATGCCCTGCACCCATGACTTCCTCAGTTGAGTCACAGTGCTCAAGCATGCCATAGGCTGGTCATGACACAAAGTAACATTTTAAGATTTAGCACTACTTCTTTTCCGTTCCTAATATTTATAAAAGGAAGGGTGTAGAGATCAACATGTGAGGAGGAGCTGTGAGCCTCAGCACAGTCCAGGAATACTGTGCATCACAAATCTCATACTGCTAGAGCTCCAAGACAACCACAGGCATTCCTGGGTTAAGTAAAGGATGGCTGCTCTCTCTGAGACTAACCCTTTCAGTGCTAAATATGGCGACTGCATGAGGACTGACCACAGTGTGGTCACCACAGTCCATTCCCAGGAAGGCTTTTAAAGTGAAGGAGCAGCTGCTGGCTGTTGAGTACAAAATCCAAGTGGAAATGGTGAAGTCATGCACTCTCTCCTGTGTGCAGAACACTAGGAGCAACAATTAGAAAAAGGAGCTCTCAGAGAGACCGGCCGAGGCGTCCTGGCCTTCGTGTCAGCGGCCGGTATGAAACCTGCCAGCGAGTGTCATGCGCTGCAAGAGCCCCGCAGGGAGAGAGGAAACTCATCCTCTTTCCAAAATCTGTTTTCTCTCAGTCCGCCCCGCTCACTTGTCTCGAGGGGGTTTTTGGTCCGGCCAATCTCATCAAAATGTTGAGCTTATAAAAAAAGATCTCATGTCTGTGGCAATGAAAGTCAACTCAACCTCAGATACGCTGTAAAAAGCCAACATCACAGCCCTCATATGACAGGAGTATTTAGAATCAACATCAACGTTAGCATTAGCAAAGCTGTTCTGCATCTGTACATTGCTTCCATCCGAGGCCTTGGCCGGCACGGGCCATGCTGACTGATGCCAAAAACCCATCTGGTCACGTAATTGGCGGTGACTTTATAAAAGAAGGATGACAGCTGAGAGGCAAGATACAATCCTGGCAGGAAATCCCAGGGGAGAACAGGTGGGACAACGGTGACAATATTGACCAAAACTTCATAAATGTTTCAGTGCTACATTCATGGCTTGTCCTTAATGTTTACCAGCATTGTACTTCAGGCAAAATGTATATTGTGGCAAAACTACATTGTGGCTCGGTTTAGCTTAGGAGTATGTCAGTGGACACAGATTTCCAGTCAATACTGTACTTCTTTGAGGTTTCAAGGACGCAGTGTACTCATATACTTTAATCCCCTCATCTCTTTCAATACCATATGGTCAAATCGTCAACACTAAAGATGGAGCACAGGCAAGCAGACATTAAATTGCATGAAGATTCAAGTGTAATGAATAGTGTAGTGAATATAAAGAGTAAAAGAAAAATAAATTACGCGACGACACGAGTATCTGGGACACGTTTTTAAAACAACTCTCTATGCAAGCCATATGATTGGAATGAATGATGACACTGCATCCTCTTAATCACTTAGTGAGCTTAGTGCGGCTTACACGGACCCCCAGCTGGGTGAGTGCGGGTTTTTGTCTTTACACAATAGCAGTCAGTAGCTGGCTGAACAAAACCAAGCAATGCCTTCACATTTGACAGCTTTTGAAGGATTAAGATCAACAAGTCTTAAAGAGTCTTAAAGTTGATGTAGATGATGGCATAGAAGTCAGTCTGTTAATCTGGGAGCTATGTGCTTTCTGCTGGTCTTTCCCGCCACAGGTACTGAATATGGAGGAAACCTACTTGGCTTGGCATTGATGACCACCTTCTCTCCGGAGTGGGGTGCAGGGAAGCGGCCGCTGTCGCCCATCTCCTCGCTGGAGCCGTACTCCAGCACCTCCACAAAGCTCAGCGGGACGCTCCACTTCAGCAGGAACTTCTGGCCCGAGGTGGGAGCACCTCCACCCTCCTGAGGTGACCTGTGGGGACAAACAGTCCTCATAAACTATCACAGCACTGGCTAATACTCAGCAGACCAGCACAGCAAACTGGTGGGACTTCATGCATCTTTATCTGAAGTGTACTGTATTCAGTGAGTGATTTCTGGTTCTGCTCCCACCTACTTAAATGCTCTTGTAAGGGCAAATGTTACCCCAAGGATGCTGTGCTCGTCTAATGAGCGTCGTTTAGCACTGCCGACTCTGCAAGTACGGCAATCTAGACTATTCTCATTCGCAGTTCCACGTTGGTGGAACAAGCTGCCTAGCACTTCCAGAACAGGGGCGTCCCTCTCTACCTTTAAGCAGCTTTGAAGACCCAACTCTTCAGAGAGCACCTCCTTTCCTAACTCGCACTTCCGCTCCCTTCCTCTTCCTTTTTCAACCTCTCCTTATCTCACCTCTAATGCCATCTCCTCTAACTAGTACTTCACTCGCACTTACAGCAGTTACATTCCTGCACTTTTTATGTCTTTATTATTACACTAGGTCTCTATTGCTCATAGCTTGAAGCATCAGCTAAATGACTAAATGTGAATCTAAATGTAAATTCAAACGACAGCATGTTATTTTAGCATGCATGACTTACAGGCCCATACTCACAATAGCAAATGCATACGGTGTAACTACACCCGACTAAAACTCAAATCCACCAAGGGAAAAACTAAGAATGGCAAAGATGAGTCATTTCGCGTACACACGGCCTTGTAAAAGTGCAAATGTGAACCCAATTTTTTTTAGAAAATGCAAAATTAGGTACAATTTCTGTGTTCCTTCCACCGCTGTCTCCTGGCTTCTGTACAGCAGCACAAGGCACACTCACAAACAGGCAGATCTGTGCCAGCAAGGCAGGCGCTTATGGGCTGATTTATGAAGGAAATATTTGGGGCAAATGAAAAACTGGCAGTGGAAGTGGATCTGCCTGAAAATCTTGCTGCCTGTGCACACTGCAAGCCATAGTGCAGGTCCAAAGGTAGGCAGGCCCTCAAGAGCTGCACATTAAGGGTGTGGCCTACATATCTATTACAGGTAACCTACAGACACAAATGGGTGTGCCCCGGTTTAAGCGCGGATGTGTTATTTCACCAAGCAAGAACCCCGCGTAAGCTGACAGTTCTTGTGCTTTTGATGGAGGAGCTCCAGAGTGAGTGGTTTTAGCCGTGGTCTCCGTGAATGGGAGTCGGCTTCCTGTGGACGTCTGCGTGGACTACTCTGGCCCAGGGCTGGGCCTCTGTGTGTGGGGAACGGCAGGTGGGGGGGGGGGCCTCACCGTGCGTTGGGTGTGGCACACATGAGCACATCGTTGAGGAGGAAGAGCCGGCGCTCCTTGGTCTTGATGATCTCCCCGCGGTCGTTGTACACCGTCTCCACCATGTCATCCGAGCGGATCAGGTATCTGCAGCCGCTCATTAACAGCTATGGGCACACCGGAATGGACACAAAAATAACAGGATGAATTTCTTGCCGTATATCTCCCTCTCCCTCTTGTGTTTTACTTCCCCCTCTTCTGCATTCAGATTTACCACACACTTTGACGTCCCATACATTTCATGCATCCACTTCAGTCTAATGTCTACTATATATAAAGCTGCAGATGGTGATTAGTTTACAGAGGGGGCAAACTCACATGCACATATATAGACCCAGTCAAATGGCATTGAGGCCTGCTGCCAGGCAATGGGCTGAATAATTAGAGGGCGAGCAACACAGCTGTTTTGGCCACTGAGAGAGGCACGTACAGTAAGCAGACTGGCTTCAGTAAATACTCTGCACTGTGAACTGGGATGTGCTGAAAAATGCCAGGCATGCAACTCTCTTTGTAATGAGACGTGAAACATGACGGCTCGATGTGGCGTCGTTTATCTCTGAATCCAAACAGTGATATACACTGTATCTTTTCAGCCACAGCTTTAGTTGCCACTAGCAGCTGTCATCAAACTGTTGCCTTTAAATCAACTGTTCTTGGTTAAATAGAGCAGAGACTTCTGCTGGCGACACAGGGCTTGTAGTGAGTATACAGTCTTCCTCTACCTGTACAGAGGGCCAGTTCAAGGTCATAGCTATTCCAACTGTTCATGATATGTTTTAGTGGAGGTCACCAGAGTTGAAAGGGCAGGGTGAATGACACCTGCTCAGTAATATGAGTAAAGTGATAGCGTGGTGGAGTGGCACCTTGTTGAGGTAGCGCTCATTCATGGCCTTGCCGATGTGTTTGATCTCGCAGCGCTGGTCGGCCTCTCTTTTCTTCTCATTGAGTTTCTCAGCAAGAGTCTCAAGTTCAGTCAAGGCCATCTGCAGAGGGAGGCGGTCAGGGTGACCCACCGGCGTGTTTTTCAGCATATCCTAAGTGACAGACAGACACACACACACACACACACAAACACGTTCAATCAAATCAATCAAATGCATTAGAACACTTCAATATCAGCAATCTCTGATTACATTTCATAAACAATTTTTTTCATGAGCCCTGCCATAAAAAGAAAGACAAATTGTTATGCACTGGCACCACAGCTTACATAAGGGAGACATTATGATTCATTACAATCATTTCTCATCTCTGCTAATTAAAGTTTAATCTGTCTGGAAAGACCCCCTCTAGCCTACAGCTAGGAGTGGTGCATTTGTCAAGTCCCACCAGGCTATCAGCCTAGAGCTCCCTCTGCTGGTTGAACAGTGAAAGCCCTGTATGGCCAGCACAGAAGAAGAACAAAGGCACTATGAGAAGATATATCGAACAATAAGAGCAAGCTGTGAGGGGACCTGTGTAAGCCTTACCTGCAGCAGGAGGATGAACTGAGGGAACCTCTGGATGGGTTTCATCATGAGGCCGTAGAGAGTGACGCGGTCAGCGCTGATCTCCTGGCGGTGCTGGAGAGGGAGATCCATGAAGACTCAACTGACACCCACTTTTTCATACATTTTTCAGGGCCTCTCCTCTCTACTTTTGAGTATGCTTGTGACTCGTAATTGCACACACTTTTTAAATTATATTTAAATACACAGTAGTTAGTGATATGTGACACATATGATACAGGAGTTCAACACTTTGAAGAGCAAAAAGAGTCATGTACCTTGAGAAACTCCAGGAAGTTAGGCTTGGTGGCGCAGGCTTTCCTAACCACTGCCATGGCCGTGCTGAAATTATTCACATATTCCCGGTAGGCGTCTAACACCATAGATTTGGAGAACTGCAAAAAAACGCCAAAAACATGTCAGACTGAGGACATTACCACTTCATGTTCTGGAGGCCTCTGACCTACAGCCGGAGTTTATCCTCCTGAGGCTAAAACAGGGAGTGGTGGGACCAGGGAGTTGAACATAAACAGAGCTGGACTGTTATGAAGTGTGTGGTTTGAGAAGGGAAGAGTCTGGAGCGAGCTACGCTGACAGAGAGAAAAATAAAGTAACTGAGGTCAAGGATCAGATCAGGAGACAGAAAGGATTGGCACGGTCACACACGCTGATCCACACCCACACACACACACACAGTTTGAAAATAACAGGCAGATGAGTACAGGACATCTCCTCCGCAGTAGCACAGCAATGATGGCTGTTGCCAGGCAGCACAGATTTGTTGTTTGGTTTGAAAAATGCCACCCAGAGAGGAGCTACTGTGTGTGGGAGGTGTGTGCTTGAGTGTGAAAGAGTGTGTGTGTGTCTATATAAACAGTTAATGATTTTCTCCACCTGGGGAGGAGTGTGCGTTCCACACATCCACATATCACTTTTTAGTGCAGTTCTGATGCATCCATAAGAGACTGTGTATGTATGCGTGTATGTATGTATGTATGCGTGTATGTATGTATGTGTGCGTGTGTGTATATATGTGTGTGTGTGTGTGTGTGTGTGTGTGTGTGTGTGTGCATATATGTGTGTGTGTGTGTGTGTGCATATATGTGTGTGTGTGTGTATATATGTGTGTGTGTGTGTGTGTGTGTGTGTGTGTGTGTGTGTGTGTGTGTGTGTGTGTGTAACCCTTCACTTACGGAGGCCACAAACACGTCTCCGATCATCTCCAGGCTGTCCCACTCAGCCATCCTGCTGGCCAGGGCGATTTGGAAGAGGGCGTGGCACTGAAGGATCTCACGCACGCGATGGAACATCATCTTCCGCTTCCGGTCACTTAGCAACTTGGGTTCAATGTCAGAGAGGGGCTTCTCATATTGCTGTTGAGAAAGGCAAGACATTCATCTTTAGAAAACTTTTATAGATTATCATTATTTTTTTTTACAGATTATAGGCATCTGATTTCAGATATAGTCCAACATGGATAACTACAATGTTAAGGGGCTAAACTAATAATTTGTTAACAATAGGTTTTAATGCAAAAATAAACAGTGAATGACCATTTGTTATGAAATAAATGTACTGAATAACATGTTTGGCAGGAGTGCACAAGCACCTTGCTGACACCCACACCAGTTCCCACACACCACCTTACCTCTAATATGCGCTTCAGTGCAGCAATATAATTCTTCTCACTTTCTAATATTGATCCAAGAATACACCTCCTCACCACCTGTTGAAACAGTCACACACACACACACACACACACACACACACACACCCACACACACACACACCTAACTGATGGCTCTCCTCATTTGTGCCAGCGCTATCAGGCTGTTGTGTGCAATCGATGTGGTTTCTCTCTTCAAATGGAGAGAGCGGATCAATAGCAATGTGATAGTGGACTCTGCTTGGAGCCATTCAGTCTCATCACTTACTAACGGCCACTAAGTGATGCCTCTGCCATCAGTACTACTGACAAGGGGATTTCCTCTGCAATGGTAAGACAGCAGCCTGAGAGAGTGCAATGTTTTGTTTGAACAAAACATTAGCAGTGGTGAATCCATTCATGAAAACACTTCCACACTGTATATGTTATTGGACCTAATCAGTTATATTAACCATTGGACAAATCGAATTGGTTTTAGAGTTCTACACTATGGCAGCAGAGTGTCTGGGATGAAACATGGTGGGAGTGCTGCGTCAGTCAGTACAGTTCCCAACCTGTTGTTGCGAGAGACCCTCTGGGGCAGGACCCAGCACTGGCTCCACACTCAGGCAGTCCACATCAATGAACATGTCCGCTTCCTCCTCGTCGAAACAGGTGGACTTCCGCTCTGATACACAAGAATGGTGCAGAAGATTAGTTCAGAGGAACACCAAAGCGGTAAGCTAAGCTAACTGCTTTAAAAAAGATGCTCCTGTAAAACAACACTGGTGTATACGCTCAAGTCTTTTAATGTGAGAGCTAAACGGTCCATCATTGTTGAAATAAATAAAAGTTTAAAATTGTTTAAATGCAGTGAAGTTGTAACATCTATATTTCCTGTCAGTAATGAAATGAACAGCTGAGTGCAGGCTGCTCAGTGCCCATGAGCTCACCGGAGCAGAAGGATTTGGTTCTCATAAAGGATTTGCCCTTCTTCACAGCTGCTTTGGTTTTCTCCAGGCCATCTTTGGTGCCATCTTTGGCAGCCTTCACCAGCTTCTGGACCTGTTGTGCAGCAGAACAGTAGTGAACAGCAGACATGGGCTAGTGACCTCGTCCACTACCACTAAAGCTAGACACCCACCTGGCAGCTGTGACACAGACACCAAGGACAGAGGGAGGAGAGAGGAGGGAGGAGAGAGGAGGGATGAGGGAGGAGGCGGCAGCACCGGGGAGGTTATGTACTTGACACCGAAACACAGCAGCTGGGTGAGCAGCTCAACAGTCAGTCAACCAATGAGAACATTTGTCAACACTGTACCTGTCATTTAACAAAGACTGGTGACACACAGGGCTCCATGAGCAGACTGAGATCTACTGCGGGTTTCATGGTTTATGTACAGTACCCTGCAAGTATTCAACCCCCCCTGAAATCACCATTTTCTCACACATATTTTCCCAAGCAGCCTTTTAATTGTGTACATTTATGTTCTAATATATTTATAAAGGCGAGTGGAAAATGGTGATGACTTTCAGGGTGTTGAATACTTTTGAAAGGCACTGCAGTTGACTTTTTGGTAAAAAAAACAAAACATTTCATTAGACTTTCGAATACCCATACCCATGTGGACTTTGAGCTGCCTGTAACAGCTGGAACAGTCCCCTGACGATGAAAGAGAATTTGAGAGCAGAATCACGTGTGACACAATGACACCTAACAGCGCGGAAGATGAGCAGGGGCATGCAAAGCATAGCGCAAGGTGCCACAGCCTCGGAGCGCTGACACACGGAAACGGGAAAGGGAGGAGTGAATGAACGAATGAATGAATTAAAAGAGTAAAACTGGACACAACTATGGACACCCACGAGGATCAGATTTGAGGATCGGATCAGCGCACATTGCTCCCTCTGCAGAGATGCGGTTAAAGACATTTAAGACCAGCGTCTCTGTAGGTACGGTTAATGACACAGGGAGAAAAGGGCAGGAGACACGGTTTAGTTCAGGACTAAAGTTAACAGTTAGCCCACCACCGGTCAGGTTGCGTCGGGGGAGGTTTCCGAACCCTGAAGTCGGAGCGGACGAGGAACGGGGGGGACGAAGCACAAGTCTGTATTTAGTCTAGTGGGGTGGGTGGGAGAGGAAGTGACATCATGGCCATGGGGATTTACCTTCTGCTCGTGTTTCTGTCTGAGCTGCTGGAGCTCTACAGTCCCCACGGCATTTGCCATGAGATCTCTCATCTTTCTCTCATAGTGTTCTTTCAAGCGAGTCAGATCTTGAGAGAGCTGAGTGGAAGCAAAGGGGGAGGGGTTACCAGACGGCCCTTTGAAGACAGGTTACAGCCGGAGGACGCCAGTCACGCCGCCCTCCCCAACCTCAGACAAGCAGACGCACGCAAGGGCGCGCAAACACACACACACACACACACACACACACACACACACACACACACACACACTTTCTCTCTCTCACTCACTCATTTAAGTGAGCAGATGCATATAACCTCGCCTACACACGCACACACACATATTTCTCACTCACTTATGCAAGGTAACTATCTATCCCACTCATACAAACACACATACAAAATTATATACATTTCCAACATACAGAGCTTTACTCATATACACAAATATATTTTTCTTTTATGCTGAAAACAATTATGTAAGGCAAACATGCAAGAGCACAAAGCATAGCAAAGCATGGCACTGTACAGCTTCAGCTTTTAACACCAGGACAACAGCAGGCCTTAAGTTCATAACCAAAAAACAAGTAAGTTCCTTTCAAGAAGAACACACACACTGTGTGTGTGTGTGTTATTCCAGGCAGTAGAAAAGTTCTAATCAACGTCAGTGACCAGTGAAAAAGTTACGCCCTGTTCATTTAACACAACACCAAACTTAATCTTGATAAATTCATCTCTGCTCCTCCCTGACTTTCTTTCCACCACTTCTGACACGTTCCTTTGGTGTTGTCTTCTTCGTATACCACTATTTATCACAACCCATGGCTCATGGCACACACTCACACTCACACTCTGCCACCCTGGTGCCAAGCCAGTAAAAACGACAGAGCTGAGTCATTACCCATTACCACTATTCAATGAGCCACCGCTACATCACACCCTGCTCTGGAACCAGTCCACTCAGATAAATTACTAGTTGCCTGGCAAATTGCACCAGGTGGTTGACTGATGACAGTGTTAAACTGTTAAGACGGCTGTTGTACTGTTAATAGAAACTGGTGGTTTAACTAGTAATTAATACGTCAGCCATTGTGGGCAGCCATGCCAGTCACAGTGTCAGCAACGTCCTTACACTCAATGCAGAACCCTAGTTGGCCATTCTGTTAGCATCGCTATGTCTTTGACACAGATGAAGATGATGAGGATGATGTGTTACATACATGGGTCCTCTGGCTGGGTGTCTTCCTGCGGACGAAGGCGTCGGGGAGGCCGTTCTCGCCATGGCCCTCGCCGTCGCTCTGCTCCTCGTAGCTCTCGAACTCGCTGGAACTCCAGCCATCCCCTAGCGAACTGCCCCCGTCCCCCAGTTCCACGTCATCGTAAATCATCTCATCAGGGTCTGGAGGGAGTGTGTGTGTGTGTGTGTGTGTGTGTGTGTGTGTGTTTGTGTGTGTGTGAATGAGAAAGATGACAGGTAGGTCATGCAAAATGAAAGTGACAACAGCTGCAACAGTAGAGAGCAAATACTGCTGAACACAGAGGGTTCAAACAAATAGACTGACAGGGAGATGCATCATCAGATTGATTTTCCTTATGTTAATATAAATCCTAATGAAGTGGGCATCTCCGGTTATATCTAGACTATAACCGTCTTTACACACAACACTTTCAGAGGACAGTGAAGATGCTCAATACATGGTCTTCATTGTGGGGAAAACGTAACAAGTTTAGTCACTAAAGACTGGAAATGGAAGTGAAAGTAGGGCAAAGACCAAACAAAAGCCGGCACTTGGAAGAACGGCGTGAGAATATCAGAGCCAACCAACCTGTAGAGTCCGAGTTCTCTCGGGGGACGTCATCGTAAATCACCTCATCTGGATCTACGCAAACAAACAAACAAAAACAAACAAACAGTAGTTGATTTCTTATCTCTTGCAGCCCATCAGAGACAGAGGGAAACAGACAGACATGCATCAGGCGGTGTGTCAGCACAGTGCCCAGTCAAGACCAGCGTTGTGGTCTCCAAAAGAGGGACCAGACAGAGGCACGGTTCCTCAAACAAAGAGGAAGGAAACAGGAATGGAAGGTGCTTTTTTTTAAGTGGGAAAGAAGCACGGGTCTCGAGCGGGTTTACAAGATGTCATGATTCTCGATCTCGTGATATGTCTTCGGGCAGATGTACAGGATGATGCAACACTTGTTTACCCCTTGTTTACTCACTTTCCATCCAAGCAGTGTTTGCAGGATCAGACACCCATTTAGTCAAAGCATCTTCCTCTCTGATGACTGGATACTCTTCAGTGAAGACGCTGAGAAGGGGGACAAACACGTGAATAATTACATGATTTATGCCGAGTCAGTAATCCATCACAAAACACACAGCAGTATCATGAATGCACAATTACAGTTATGCTTTCAGTAGCAGTTCCTGAAGATCAGATCACCATTTAATATAGCAAATTAAGTTTTACACTCACCCATCACCAGCAGTATTTCCTGTGCCCACCACTGTGACTGCAAAGATAATGAAGAGAAAAAAATGTGAGTTATACTAATTGTTACAAGAGCCACAGCATAGAGATGGGCTTCGCTGCATTCTCAAATAATCACCACTAGGGGTCAGCACCAGATCCTTGCATAACATTTAGTTCAATTACAACTCAGATGTCAAATAGAAGACAGGACAGAAAGGATGAGAACACATGTACATTTAAGCTTGAAGCCAAGCTCAGTCCAACCTTGGGATAATTTCATCCTCTAATACTCTTAAAAGTGTCAGTCGTTGTGAAAGGATTCATCCATTTACTTTCTTTCTTCAGAGCAACCCCAAGTGACATAGCAGTAGCCAAAGTTGTTCAATCTGGAACTAAAAATGGTGGGTTCTCCCCACATAAAGACTGTGGTGTCTGTATAATTACATGGCTACCCCCCCCCCCCCCCCCCCCCAGGCTAGCCAAGTCACACATCTGGAGTGGGCTTCTGTAACAGCCTGGAGAAAACAGGAAAATCACCACAGCCAAGGAGGGGCTAAATATAGCGGCCGCTTCCTCGTGGAAATGCAGCCGAGGCAGGATATAGAGAGGAGAAGAGCAGTGAGAGGAAGGGGGAAACTATCCTCTTTGTACTGAAGAATGATAGAGAGATCCATGAAGTACTTTAACGATGGAATGACAAAAATAAAGGGTAGAAAGCAAATAGTGGGATTTCAAAAAAACACTCTCACCATCCTCATCCACAGAGAGGTGTCTGATGATGACTGGGGTGGTGTAGGCTGGCGTGATCATGGGCACGTTCGAGGGCACGGCGTAGCCACAGGGCACTGGCACAGAGTAACCAGGCGGCACGCTGGGGCTGCTGGGCATCTCCTGGGCCTCCGGCTCCTTCTCAGTGGCGGACGAAGGGGAAGAGGCGGGCGCTGAGAGCTGCGGCTGCAGCTGCGGTTGGAAGGGGGTGATGTCGATCACCGAGTAGGGGTTAACCTTCCCCTGGGAGGTGCTCCTGGGTGCCGCGGGGGGAGGGCCGGGGGCCTGGCTGGACATTCCTTCATCTGAAGGGGGTCAATGCACAACGCTGCTTCTGTTCATTTCTGCATGAATTGCTGAAAGTGGGCATGGCATAGCTGACAAGAACATCCTAGCAGGCACTGTGACACTCCAGGGAGACACAGTGCATAACACAGGTTTTTAAAAAGTCATCTGCGAACACATTTCCCTGTTTAGCACAGCAGCCATGTCAGATATTTAGTTCTTATTGGTCTCCTGCGTGCCCTGCTGTAACTACACCGACGCTTGAGTCACTCTTTAAACAGCAGGCATCGCAGCTTGAATCAGGCCTGCTCTCTTAAGTCCAGATTTGGAGAAGAGCAGATAACATTTTTTTTTTTTTTTTTTTTAAGTCTCCGACTCGGTGCCTCTGATGCAGTGCTACTCGCGCTGATAAAAATCAGCCCCCTGTGTTCCCCTGCGCCGCGCTCACAGAGCACACTTCAGATAGGCAGGGAACGGGCAGCGGAGCGGCGCCTGGGCTGGCAGAGGGCTGAGAGAGTGACCCTTGAGCTCAAGAGCAGAAGGAGAGAGGAAAAGAGGAGGAGGAGAGGAAAAAAGGAGGAGAGGAAAAGTCACCACTGATGACAGACAGAGCCACAGACCTTAAAACAGCTCCAGAGAGAGTCAAGATAACAAACAGCAACACACTGCTTGATTTAACAGCACACTTGATGAGGTTTCAGAGGTCTAGTTCAAAGTGGTTTGGCTGATGGAGGGTCCCACTAGCAGCATGACTGATGCCATCTGTAGTCTTATGAGAAGTGAAAAGATGGCTTTGTCTGAACTAATATAAAAAGAGCATATGGATTCTTCCTGACATATGCTGCATTTATAATGACCTGTTAATCATCACAGACAACAGGCATGCAGTACAGTGAATACATGTTTCAGTTATTTTACTACACCTCAAGTCATATGATGAAATATGTCACTGATTCTATGATCACTGTAGCAATCCGTTACAACTCATTTTCACTGACTTGATCAATGGCTGAAACATCTAGAAATGTCTACAATTCATAATTGCACTGGGTTTGGAGGTTTTCTGTTCTGTGTGCACATGCAACGTATACCAATATTATTAACTGTGATAATAAATTTGGCCTACCAGACATATGCAAGTCTGCATGCAAATTAATAACCATTGAAAAGGATGGCATGATCACTTGTAAGCTTCTGCACACATTAGTTAAATATAAAGCATTGGTTAAATATAAGGCATTGGTTAAATATAAAGCATTGGTTAAATATAAGGCATTGGGTAAACATAAGGCAGCCTGACACAGACCAGGACCATCTACTGCAGTGGCCCACGCACCTTTCTGTCCAGGGTCTGGAGCAGCAGCAGCAGCAGCAGCAGCATCCTCTGGGGGTGGAGGTAAGTCAGTCTCTGGGGCAGGAACACTGGGGGGTGGAGGCTCCTCCTGATGGGGAGGGGGTAATTGAGCCTCCGGAGCAGCAGATGTAGGGGTAGAGGTGGGGTTAGTGGTTACGGTGCTGGGGGCCTCACAGCTCTCGTCTGGGGGCGGAGGAGGAAAAGCTGCATCTGTGGTGGTGGTGGTGGTTGTTGTTGGGGCTGGGCTGGCCTCAGGAGTGGGGTTTGGGTGAGGCGAAGCAGGGAGGGGAGCCACGGCCCCTGGTGGAGGAGGACACTCACCTCCCAGCATGCCCTGCTCGGCGTAATCAGGGGCCGGAGGGGCGGGGGGAGGGCGGTCGGCCTCCGGGATGTCGTCCCCACTGTCGTCAAACTCGAACCGCTCACCCTCATCTTCGTCATTGAACGCCATGCCCTCCGCTAACACTGAGAAGAGACACACATGAGAAGGGAGGGAGAGTCTAGATGTGAGAAGGAGCATCTCACAGACACTGACTTCTGTAGAACATTTTTTAAATGTCTGCATTGTCTCTAAGCGGAGATAGCATGGAATGTCAGGAAGTTTAAATTTAACCCAAAACTGGCCCAACCTCGAGATGACTCACACAAAAACATTCACCCAGAACAAAAAACATCTTTCTGAAGTTTTAGCCTGAAGTTGCTCACACGCTGACTGACCCCTGTCCACCAGTTAAGACTGCTCTTCAAAGAACTCCACTTATTTATGGCTTAGGGTGTGTTAAGGACCCATCAAGCAAGTACAGACTGAATTACTTCGAACAACAGAAGGTCTGTTATTAACGGTCCAGCAGGTTTGAGTGACCTTGACTGAAAAGGGAATAGTGTGTAAAGATAATATAGTGCATAATCAGATTCAACGCATACCAACGTACACATGGTTGAGGATGTATTTTTACCCAATGTGAACAAGGGGGTTTTCCAACACCACAGATCAGAAGACTATTGTAACAAACTTTCATTTCACAAGAACCGAGATACATGACAAGAGGACAGATGAAAGAGAGCGACTCAGGAAAAGAAGGAAATGCAATCAGAAAGACAGGAAACCAGTTCCTCGCACCTTCCTGTGACCAGAAACACGCCACAATGTCCCATGATGCTCCCTAACTCTCAATATCCACTGTCCTACTGTATGACATCTAATCTAGATCACACATTAGTCTGACAGATGGGCCAATACATCTTATAACAAGCCAAAGACAATTACACTCAGAAGAACAGTGTTGTCACTTTGAGAAGTGTACACAGCACAGGACAGGACAGACACAGGAGTCACCGCTATTCATGAATTGATTCGTTCATTACTTCATTTTGGAAAGACACATGGATTTCATTTTTACATTATTTATACACCAGATTGTGTTCTTTATGGGAATTTATATGATTTTTGACCATGTGTCCCACATTTGATTGTTGAAAATAACCCCTGGTTGATTGGACATGGAATAATAGGAGGTATACTTAAGAGGCTGTAAAGTCACAAAGCTACCAGATCCATGTTGCCATCAGGTAGATTTATACTCCAGAGATACATAGCTTTTAGAGAAATACAGTGACCAGAGTGAGTCAGCTCAGAACACTCTGAAACCAAAGAAAGGGGAGGAAGGGGGAACTCCAACCCCAGGCTACATTCAGGACGGTGAGATCACTCCTATGAAAAGTGCGAAAGGTATGTGCCGCTCTCCATTCATTCTCGCCGCCCTTCTCCTCCAGCTCCCCTTGCTCTCACCACACAGGGGAGGCAGACACATCTGAGTGCAGGGCCACAGCTCAGGAAGCGGTGCTTCCAGCCGCGCCGCGCCAAGCGTTATCTCCTTAAGTCAACAAAGCTTAGCGCCGGGGCTGGCACATCTCTGCCCTCAGGAATACCACGGATTCCTTGCGCTGGCGAAGCAGCGGCATTCCTGACAAATTTCAGGCCACTGGGGCCCAATATCCTGACCATTAGGATCACAAACAACAGAATATTCCATGTTTGGTTTGGTCCAATTTCCTGCTGCCGTGAGTCACTTGTTTCCATGTGCCCCCAAGATTCATGGTGGGATCAGGTGAGGTTGAACTGTAATATGAGCCATACATTCAAGTCAGCTTATCTACTATGCTTCTACTATAGAAATATATAGTAAACTCCAAAGAGGGAACACAATGCTGAGAACAAAGGGTTCCTTTCCCAAACCCATTACAGGTTTTATAACATCCCTCTTTTCATTCACATATATGCAATTAAAATGTAGAAGGGGAATCTTTATCTTGAACCTAAATGTAGCGAATAGTATTTTCAACTGTTGGACTTAATGGGAAACATAAAAAGCCATTCAAAACATCCAAACATCTTGACAGTAACTGTTTTTTGGCAACAAAGGCAGAGTCTGTCATTGTGCTTGTCAATTCTCATGAAAAATCACGAGAGAAGTCTTTTCATGTTTCTTTTTACCCCTGAAGGGCCATGCTGCCTGTTGCCCCTTTGAACACTAAGCGAGTCTCCTAACCCTTTGCCCTAGCCCTGCCCCTCACAACTCATCAAGTTGGCCACCGGTCTCCGGCACCAGTTTCAGGATGCACGTCAGCAACATGACCCCTATAAATCAGCAGCACTGACATGAACATGACATCCTCTCCAGGCTCACATGGCCACTGACCAGGGCTGTGCAGGAGAAGACTCCAGCCAGGGGTTCTCACAAGCTAAAACATGACTACTGTGGAGAGGAACAGGAAAAGCAAGAGAATGTCAATAAAAGTGAGACAGGGAGGTGAACGAGACAGATAAACAAATAAAGAGAGAAATCGGCAAAGTTGCCAGAAATGGGGAGTTGAGAAAAGGAGTGAGACGGTAGTCTAAACAAAGAGACGTGGCAGATCTCCACACTGGAAAGACTTGAGAGCCTAGAAGGAGGTTATCAGCTCCTGTCTGCTCTAATGAAGGGGTGGGATGAGAGATAAGGCACACGCGTGACACAGAGAGAGTTTCCACTGAATCTCCTAGAGGCAGGAGGAGCACTGATTACAGAGGATTACTGAATATGCACTACACCCTCCTCAGAAAGCCTGAGGCACACACAGGCACGCACACGCACACACACACACACACACACAGAAGACAAGATCCAAAACATCAAACACATCATGTACCAAAACACTAAAATGAGAATAAGTTCTGTTAATCTCTCTGTTAATAAAATTGAAACTGAATCAAACCCTAAGCAATAGAACTATGGATCTGAAAGTGTGCCGCACAGAATCCCTCTCAGAATTATACCCACAGTAATAGAGTCTCTCTGGGCATGGTGCCACCACTAACGCGCAGGGGTATTGTTTCTAGCCTACTGGGCCTGGTTTACACGTGTGCCGTGTGGACTGAACAGTGAGGTGCAGATGGTAGCGTTAGCTGCGAGTCCCCTGTGAGAGTGAGGCCTCACACTTAGCGCGCACACACACACACACACACACAGGGCTGGATTGTCCCCGGCGGGTGGCTATTGTCGATTCATAACCACAATATAGATTCTGTTCTGCTGGCTCGCTGCTCATGCCGGGGCCGCACACAGGCAAATTAGTCACCGGGGTCACTCCGTGCACTGGCATCGCCGTGGCAACGGCGCCCGACGACAGCCCAGCTGGAATCCAGGCATGTCTGTGGTTCACACATCACACCCCCCCCCCCGCGCTTTCTAAACACCCTCTCTTGCTTTTGGTCTCGCTCTGACTCACCAGTCCCTCAGTGTCTTTCTCAGTGTCTGTCTCCATCTCTCTTTCAACCTCTCTGTTTTCGAGTCTTCTTCTTTAGTTCTCATTCTCTCTCCTTATCAGTCTGTCTGTGGTTCAAACAGATGTTCTTTCCACCCGAGCTGGTGTTCGCTGTCAAAGAATCTGCTCTTCTCTCATTATGTCTACTTTTGTCTCCCTCCCTTTATTTTTTCTCTCTTTCTCTCTCTCTCTCTCTCTCTCTCTCTCTCTCGTGACGCTGCACAGCTGAAAGGAGCTGTGGCTGCTGATGCACCCTTGTCCTGGCTCTTGCTCTGCATTTCTTCTATTCCTCCTCCTCTCTTGCGCTCCCTGCTCCCTCGCTTCACGTCCCACACGCTCCTAAGTGGCTGGGAAGAGGAATGTGTTTACACGTGCGCGCTCTCGCTCTCTCTCTCTCTCTCTACTTTAGTCTCTCTCACTTTTTCACTTTGTTATTTGGTTCTCCCTGTACCTCATAAGTCAATCACATACACACCTATATTCACGTTCTTGGTCAGAGCATTTCCATGCTGTTTCTACATGCAGAAGCTACACAGGTGAGCAAACTGTATGGTACTAAGCCTGTCTTTGCTTGAAGATTTGCGAGCAGAAGCAGAAATAACACAGGCTTAACTGACATCATGTTAGCCAATACCAGCTACACCAACCTAACAACTTCACCTTGTGTATGAAAAACACCAACAAGGTGAAGTTTTCAAGTGGAAGAAAAAAAAAAAACTATTTCAAGAGACACGTAATAAAATGACTGAGAAAATAAAAAAATAAAATGTTTATGTAAACAAACTAAACAAACAGAATGGGGGTTAGTTTTGAGCAAACAGCTCAGAGTGGAGGTGTGAGGAGGAGGCCTACTTTCAGGAGGAGGTGGAGGGAAGTCTTCCACATCCATGCTGCTCAGGGTGCGGGGGACGAGGAGACGACGCTGGAGTCTGCTTCAGGCCCACGCACGGTCCTGGAGGGGAGGAGGAGGAGGAGAGAGGGGGAGAGAAGCAGAGGAGTTCAGGAGTATTTCACTGAATAGACAGACATTCTTCCATCCAGTCAGTTGGTCTGCATGAACAACAGACTCTCAAGGGTGTGAACAATGGTGAGAAATCTCACATTTGCCCACGGTTGTTGCCAAGTTATGTGGTCAAAATGGTCTCCAAGTTTTTTGGTGAGTAAGTGTAAATGTGAGTGGGTGATAGGAACAAACAAACCAAAAAAAAAAAACTGACATTCTTCTTTGGTATTAGACACATTGATGGAACATGTGTGGCAAACACTAAAGTCTAAATCCTTTCATCTATTTGACTAATGAGCATTAGCTGTGGCTAATTTGAACAAATTTCCAAACAAAAGCGCAAGAGGAAACAAAAACACCCATGGAATGTTGAGCAAAGCTTTTTTTGTGGTCAGAGACATTGACTGATTAACCAACAAGCATCCCCATTATGCGCTAATGCATGTCGTGGGGCCAACAACTATTCAAGACAGGCCAATAAAGAATGCCCAACTTCATATTACAGTTTCATTACTTTTTAATGAAAGCATCCAGCATTGAAATGACATGCTCATCATGGAGCTGGTGAACTTGACACACACCCAGGGAGTTTAATCGGAGTTCAGAAAAGGTCTCTTCACTGAGCGGCGGTAGCAAAACTTGGGGACGACTTCACGGCGAGAGCTAATTATTCCCTCAGGCATCAATCCCAGTCATCTCCTCCGCCTGAGCTGTAATTCAGAACGTGCTAAAGACTCCTCTCAGCATCACCTACCATGCGCCATTAACCCTTGAGGGGGGCGTCAGTTATTGATTCAAAGGTCAATGATCAACCTTCTGTGACCAGTAACGCACCTTTTGATCAGCCAGGCGGCAACTCATTCATAAACATGAGCTGAGCGGAGCTGAGATTGGAGGCCCTGCTTCAGCGGATCTCAATGAGACATGAGCAAACATGAGACGTGAGCCACTGCCCTATGCTCCACACACACACACAAACTCCACACCTAATCCTCTTCCACTGTTACTCCCCCATGTATAGTGTGTAATCCATCTAAAAAAGCCTCAGGAAAAACAACATACAGTACATGCAGGGACATAAGGCAGGAGGGTCCTCCTCCAGGTCAGGGTTAGATTCTTTTGGAGCAATTTACCGTGCTCTATGGAAGAGGGGAATGTGGGGGAAGAGCATTGTAGAGAGCACAGGGACAAGGAAGAGTTTGTGGAGCGATGAGGTCAATGCACAGAATAAGAGACTCTTTGTGACGAGTTGACATGTTATGTACATGAGGGTGAACAGCCGTCCCGGGGCTGTGCACTAGTCCCAGTGCGAGCAGCGGAGAGGAGCAGGCAGAGAAAGACAAGACTGTGGCACGTGAAGACACGCTCGTCTCGGAGGAGCACAATACCCGACGTCTGTCACAATTGACCCGCACGACCCACTCGAGGGCACAGAAACGTTTGCACAAACAGAGGCAGCAGCCTGCAATGGGACAATACCCTAACAATGTGAAAAGGGGAAAAAAAGAGAGAGAAAGAAAGAAAGAAAAAATGAGCCAAGAGATAATGCCCTGAGGGTTGAAAGCTTGTTTTGTCTGCCAAGATGCCAAATCTGGGTGGACATAATTGTCTTTCTGGTCCACACCCTGGGTGTATGGCAACAGTCTGACAGAGACAGAATACTATACAAAATGCTATGCTTTTAAAATGAGGCCATTCTGCTTTTTTATCACAATGAATCATTCTGAGACATTTATTCTGGTACCTGCACTGTACAACCAATACATTTCTCACTTTTATGGTCCTCACTTTAATATCCTTGTTGCTTTAATAATTAAACATTGAACATTTAACTGAAATAATAAACCTTCAGAGTCCAAATGAACAGGTAATGTCTTTTCTCATAGATATTCCGGGGGCCATCCCACTGCAGACAGGGAAGGAGGGGTGCGTGTTTTAATGATCAAGGGAACACCTGTCAGTCAGACCACAGAGGAAGTAGCGAAGGACATAAAGCATGACTGACAAAGGAGCCACCAGTCCCACGCCTGTGCTGTTCTCTCCACTTACGCTGTGGGATCGGAAGGATGGGAGGGGAGAGGAAACACAGGAATCAGGTGTTCCTGTGCGTGTGTGTGTGAGAGAGAGAGCGAGAGAGTGTGTGTGTGTGTGTCTATCCTGTATGTGCTAGTTGAGTGTGTCCATGTTAGGCCATTCTTAAGAATATGTTGGTAATCTAACCGACACAATCAAGTTGACCCCAACCAAATATTTTTCCACGTTGTTTGATCTGCCGACTTGCTGACTATAACTTTCTGTTGGACTCTCTACTATTTTCTTAACTTCTGAACTATAACATGCTCTTGACATCTAATCCAGAGATCCACCTGCAATGAGTTTTGTTGTTTTATTGAGTCACCTTTTATGGTTGTATTCGGGGCCCTGCTGTTACCTCATGCTACATCTAAAACAAAGCAAGAGCCTCAGATGATTTTATATCATACACGCTGTACAAACACGTGGTGACAGATGATTTGATATCATACACGCTGTACAAACACGAGGTGACAGATGATTTGATATCATACATGCTGGACAAACACGTGGTGACAGAGAAAAAAAAAAAGTTTACCTTCCTACCCAATTTGTTTTAAATTTGGGATGTTACAGCAAACCAATATACTTTTAAGAAAGGACTTATTTTGGGTACTGAAAGATGAGGGTTATGTAAACATACTTCAAAATCACTGTATATTGTATCTGGGTTTTCACATTACCACTGAAGATTTTAGATAAGATATTAATCAAATCTGATAATCCACAGTTCTTTAGAGCATATTTATGTACAACAGTGAAAGAGCAGCTCAGAACAAACACAATAATTTGCTGTACATGTCATACCCAAACCACAACAAGATGTTGAGACTTTCCCTTAAGAGACATTATTGTGACGTAATTGGTTCTCTCCCTTGTACGTCGCTTTGGACAAAAGCGTCTGCCAAATGACTAAAAGTAACTGTAAATGGAAAAAAATGTATGGGTTCAGTTATTACTGAGCACACACGCTTTACACCTGCATGGCCTTACACACTACTGTCAACCAATTTGGACAAAGCCCTCAACTCAATGCAATACAGAGAGACAACATTACAAGGACATTATTTTGAGTCCCTGTAACTGAGTAGGAACTCAAATACTCCACTTTCCCTCCTCCCTCCCTCCCCCTCCTCCTCCTCTCTCTCTCTCTCTTTCCATCCATCTCTCTCACTCTTCACATTCCTCAGCTCCAGCTCTCTGGTGTGGAGTGGCTGCTCTGACACCACGGGGATGAAAGGAAGTGGCCCAGCCTGATGACAGACTCAGCCAAGCGTGTCATTACAGGTCTGCAGTGTAGCGCAGCTCTTTCTCTCCGTCTTTCTCTCTCCCTCCCTCATGCAGGAACCATTCATTTAAGGCTCTCTGCTAATGCATTACACTTGTTGCTCTGTATTCAAAACAGTTGGCGAACGCGGCGGACACCATGTATGCCAGCTGACACAGTTCAGTGTGCTAGGGTGCCTACACACACGGTCATGTGATCGCACTGACCTAAAGGGAGTGAATAAAAAAAAAAGAGAGTTCCCTCTCAAAGGGGATCCATGGAACATGTGGACGTTTTGTTTGTGTGCTGTGTGACAATCACAGTTTTGACAGGCAATGGAACTGGAAGAGAAGAAAGGTCAATGTTCAACGCCCTTGATGACAAATGTAGATCCTGATGTGATGAGACAGCACAAACACAAGCCAGGCCCTGCTCTGGAACAAGTCTGGGCCCCTCCACACTGTTGATGAACAGTACTCATCTCTGTCTGTCTGTCAGGTCAACCAGCCTGCCAAATTGTCTGTCTGTGTGCTTTCATATCTCACTTTGTCCCTCTCTCTAGTTCTTTCTAAATATTTCTCTCTACTGCCTCCCCATCACACACACACACACACACACACACACACACACACACACACACACACACACACACACACACAGTGTCAGTGTCAGTCTCAGTAAAACTCTCTCTCTCTCTCTCTTATTCTCTCCTTCTCTGAGTTTACCCTGTATTGTTGGCACCATGTTATGCTACTCCAGCCCCTACTGTACTCAGACACCATTTCCCCCAGCAGGAATGGCTTAATCTGAATGGAGGGGATGACAAAGGCCTTTAGTGGCGAGGGGGGACAGTCGGTGTGCTGTAGCATACTAAAATCCGCCCCCGCACCCTTCCCTACAAAGCATTGGCTCTTTCTGGCCTGTTCACGGAATGTCTATTCACCTTCTCATTCTTTACGCCTGCTTCCCTGGATGGCATGTTTTTTTCCCCCGACTGTTCCCAACTTCTCTTGCTCTTCTCTGTCCGTCTATGTATCTAGCCACCTCTGACAGAGTTTTTCTCTCTCTCTTTTCACTTGTTCACTCATAGAGTATATGCTTCCTTCCCTCACCTACGCCTCTGCAATCTTTCCCCTTCCCTCATTCCCCATCTCCCTCTCTCCTGACAGCTTAGGACATGTGGAGGAGGAGGAAGAGGAGGAGCGCACACAAACACAGAGTGAGCAGTGAGCTCTGAGGCCTTGGCCTTTACAAATGGGCTGCCAGGGGCTGAGTGAGTCTAGAGCTGTGTTCTGCCTGACGCCATCCATTCAAAGGAGCATGCGGACACACACACACACACACACACACACACACACACACACACACACACACACACACACACACACACACACACACACACACACACACACACACACACACACACACACACACACACACACACACACACACACACACACATGTACACAAATTATTGTGGGAACAATATATATTCATCTACACAATAGTGTATTTTACACTGACAACAATCCAGTAGCTGTGATGGATAGTCATTGTGTCCATAATCATTGTCAAATAATTATAAAAAAAAATGTCTAAGCTTGACTCCACAGCCCATTGCTCCAGAGTTACTGTGTTAGAGCTTGTTGGGAGTAATTGTGTGTTGTTGGCAGGGACAAAGCAATCAATTTCAGCTGGAGCAGGGCATTTGACTACACCGACTGTAATTATATGGGATGTGGAAAATGTATCCCGTAGAAAATGTCAACCCTCAGGCAAAGTGCATTTCACTAGTCGAGCTATGTGTGAGAGGAGTGTGGTTTACAGTGGAGAGAGTGCTGGAAGGCCACAAAAGCCCTGACTTGCTCTGCAGTCCACTGCCCCAGGCGATCCTTTACCTATACACCACAATTGGCTTTCAGAGGCTTGTGCGATCGAGGGACGGTGGGAAAGAAAGGTAATGTTACAAGTAGTGAACGTCAGGTCTTTTTTCCAGGAATCTTCCAGTTCAACTGTGTGTGACCTGAATATTTCTCTGACTTCTCCCATGAGCCATCCCAGCTACATCTCGTTTAGAAAGGGCGAGAGAATGGACCCTCCCTGTGTCAGCCTTTGATCCAAACTGCTAAATGACAGACTGACGTTGCACTACACTTCCCACAGCTAGACTCACTCAAGAGTCCCCCAACACCCACCCCACCCTCACATTAGCTATAGTATGGCATAGTATGGCACCCGTATAGCCTAATAGATTTAAGCATCCAT
The DNA here is from genome assembly GCF_900700415.2 of Clupea harengus. Classification (NCBI taxonomy): domain Eukaryota; kingdom Metazoa; phylum Chordata; class Actinopteri; order Clupeiformes; family Clupeidae; genus Clupea; species Clupea harengus. Next base: position 22,287,496 of record NC_045165.1, read on the forward strand.
AATCTTGCTATGTAAAGTATTTTTCATATTTTTTTTTATATCAAGGCTGTCAAACACATGGAACTGATTCTCAACAAATCCCACACATCAACCATTTCAGTTCCAAACAAATCAAATACAGAAGATAGGGGGGGGGGGGGGGGGGGGGATCATTCTTTTGGCCACCACAGTCATTTCCATATCAATAGAACAAACAGCCCTCTAACTGCCCATGGCCCCGATTTATGCCAAGTGACCTCTGGGAAATTTTTGTAACATTCCAATGTATTTACATGTATATTTATACTCTTTCATGCCCACCTTTAATTGCCCCTCAGGGGAGTAATAAAGGTCATTGAACACAACTCAAACCTCCCTTCATTACCGCTAAATGCACTGGGCATGATTAGGATCACTGACCATGAGCGCCACACTCCGACAACCATCCAGCTATGTGAGAAAAAGTAGCTGGGGAATGTGATAATGCTGTTTCCTCACCGGCTAATCCAGCTGGAGAAGAGTTATGTGCTGAATCTCATGTGAATCTCCTGCATCTCAGTTGCTGTGTGGGGGTGATGGTGGGTCTGATTTGAAACCTGAACTTTCAGTCCTTGGAGCGATGGCAAGTATGCCAGCATTTTCAGCGATGCGCATTAGCATCTGGCCAGTGAACCAGCTCCCCCTGGGCTTTGCCTAATCTCCACATCCCAGGAGACATTTTTAGCCATGCCACAGTAGCTTTAGCGATTACCATATTACAATATAGTGTCGATATTTACTGACAGTGAACTGCTATCCAAGAATGTGACCTAACATTTTTGGAAACCAGTTGCCTCAAACCTCATTGGTGAGTTATGTCAGACATGCAAAGGACATCCCCCTTTCACTAGATCAAAACAACAGTCTCACAACATAAGCAATCCCCACGTGACAACACACCCAGTACTTATTCAGGGAGCAAGAGGGTTAAAATAAACCCACCCAAAAGAAGGTCCCTTCCCTTTATTTTTGGAAGCTGGTGGGTGGACAACAGCATCCACGTCAGTGCAGGCAGTGGATGAGCTCACATGATGAAGCACAACACCAGCTCAGCGCAAGCTCAGGCCGCTTAAGAAGGGGGAGTTGTGGTGAGCCTTACCATCAAGCAAACAAAAGAAACAACAAATGCCCACTTCCTTTATTTTTAGAAGTCATTACGCTGGGTGGAGGCCTCCTCTTCACAGCCAAGTTTCCCAGCTATTTGCTAAGCAAATCACCGGTAGTGTGCACAACTCTGGTCTGCTCCAAGCTCTCCACAGGCGTGATGTAAAGTGAACTGGACAAGCATGGCGCTACACAATACACAAGCAGATCAAAGTGCTCACCGTATCTGGCATATCTTTGGGGCTGCCTAACCCTCTGCATACAGATTCCTGAAAGCACGAGTCAATGAGCCAGACTACCTCGCAGCCTGAGTGAGGGTATGAAAGCAAGGTTATTCTCATTAATGAGCGCATTCCAAAGATGCTCAGGCTCTGTAACAATCAGGCTTTGAATTTCGGGCACGACTAAGTTCATTCATGACACAGAAGTTAGATGTGAGAAAATTAATGCACACACACATTTCATCTCAGTAACTATGCTTTAACACTGTCATGATGAATTCCCACAAACAAACCATATGGTGTTAGGTCAGAGCCAAACACACTATAAACTTGAAGGACTATGGGTCAACTGTATGTCCAACATGACACAACTTATGGCTACACTTCAGTGCAACAGTGTTTTGCTTTGTTGACATTGTCTGTTAACAGCATCTTTGCCCAAACTATCCCCTAAATGTTTAAGTGTTGTCCTTGTACCTTCAGTGACCACGGACAGTTAGAACTATGAATTATGAGTTAGCTCTGAACACTGCCATGCACTGAGGAATGCGAGTTTAGAGGACACAAAGACATGCACCTGTGCCCTTGAAATTAGCACACTTCACATTTTTAGAAGTTTATTTAGCAAAGTCCAGTGACTGGATGTAGGAACTTGGTGGCTGCAAAACTAACACCCAGGTAAAGTGTTTTCCCACATTAAGAGACAGTTTGATCGGCGTTTTGACGGCTGTCATTTCAGATGTTGGGAACGAAATGTAAGGACAACATAAATCACGGCAAAATATTATTCGCAACTAATACAAATTATCTGGTTAACTCATATGCACATGATCCTTCATAACAATTCAGAGACAGTCCATCTCATACTTCCCTTTTGCTTTATACTTCTAAAAACATTGACATGCCACAAAAGAAAGCTACGAGGTCAATACAATAGGCTAACGATACTTTATACGTTGGCTAAACGCATTTTAAAGAACAGCAAATCTACTAGTTCAGATTATTCCTCCTCAAAGCCCACAAGCAAAAAGTCAACATACTACTCGATAAGGTAGCATATGCACATTAGTTTATGTTTGGAAAACTCCATGGGTTAGTTATTCCATCTGGCAACATTGTTATTTAAACTTGGCCGTATGTCCCTCGCCACGTTACATCAATGGAATCTTGCGAGCAAGCTGAACCTCAGCGTAGCCTAGTAGAAATGGCTCAGAAAACAATGTGGACACTCGTTTGTTTGCAGAGGGCAAGTAGGGGGGGAAAAAAATCACGCTCAAGAAATATTAGGTTCTACCACATCACATACCCGTAAACGAGTTCTTGCTCCCAATATTTTCACCTCAAAACTTTTGATAATCATTAAAATCCTAAGTTTGAAAAACAGCTGCGAACTTTCAAAGACATGATGAACTTACCATCTCCGAAATATCTTGAATATGCAGTGAACTTGCCAACACCTATCGTCCAAATGAAAACGAACTGTGTCAATAACTGAATAGGAAAGAGGACGCATCTGGCGTTATTGCCTCTTTTCCATTTTTTCTTGGTGCAGCGTTTCCAGCCGTTCCCAACTGCAAGCTGATCCATCAACGTCCTCACCTCCTGCTGTATAGTCATTGGTGGAGACAGCTCATGGAGACCTGTAATTGGACAAAACGGGCCTCAATCACATTCCTTAAGTTTCTTGCCAGGAATGAGCTACACGGATCCAAACTGTACCACGTGACATTGTGAGGTGGCTCTTTGAACAGCTGTGCAATCATGAAGGGGGTCTTCGATGGGAATTTCTACGTAACGCAATTTTCACAACTTAAGCCATTGTACTTTTACAGGAAATGAAAACAATGTAGAGATGACAACAAACAACAAAAACAAATACAATAATTAAACAAATGCCCTATCCATTATGAAGGGTTCAGATCACTGCATCTCATATTTCAAATTTGATAATGTCTGTTTTCCTTCAAAAGTGCCTCAGCATGGCACAACTCCTTCCACAGATTATGAACCTGGCAGACAACTGTTCTGTTGATTTTGACAGCCTTATGTGAATGGTGAAGATGCTTCATGGGGCCCTGTGTTCTTCTCACCCATTGAGTCTCAGTAAATACTGATGGTCAGTTTATTATAAAACATACTAAACAGCATCCTCTGTATTAAAGGAATTTTCATTTTTAATTATTCAGTAAAACCTGAACAGTTCATCATATACTAAAAACTGTATCATCATTTGATTCAGATACAAATTACACAAAGGAATCTTTAAAAAAAAAGGGGGGGGGGGGTAAATCTGCTGTCCTTTTCAGTGTTTCGGACTGCCTGGCACCCTCTGATAGGAAGAAAAGAGGGAATTCGCTTTTTCATCTGACCCCTACCCAATTCCCAGGACAGACGGCCTCTCAAACACTTAACATAACGCTCTACTGCCCACTAGTGGCTATAAAGCACTGTCTTGGTCGTTACAAATTCCGGAGTAAGTGTTTGAGAGTCTCACCTAAGGGTCCTGATCACGTTGTCATACTAGGGTAAAAATCCACCCTGTGCTTAATTATACACATCCAACAACATTTTGTTTAGTGTAGCACAAATATGTAGCCACTGAGAAATCATAGCTAATCGAATTAGCCATAGTCAGTAGGCCACAACAGGCCTGCTGTAACACAAATGAAGGAGATGTTTTATCTTCTTCTGGCCAGGTATCAACATGATCCCTCAGAGCGCTTCAGTATACACATAAAAGAGTTCAGACACAATCTAGATGTTTAAAAAGTAAAGCTTTAATACGTTTGCTGATGTTCAAGTTATTTCATCTGTATCGGTCTTGGAGGGGGGTCCATTGCCAATGTTTTTCCAACAGTTTAAACATTTACAGTTTCAATGACACTCGTGCCACAATATAGCAATAATCACTTCCTTTTACCACACCATAAACAAGGAGTGAACCACACATTTCCCAAGGGCATAAGGTGATTCGAATATGGATAAGGCACATTTATAAAAACCCAAACACAGATTAGATACACGAGAAAATCCACGAAGCAGTTTGGACAAAGGCCATTCTTAAAGAGGCAATCCACTCTCTTGTGCCTGTGTCAGCTTAAATTCCCAATTTGAATTAGCATCTAGCGCCTTCTAACAAATGAAAGGGGAACTGAAAATGACGATTGAATGAAGAAGAGCAAAAGGTTTGATTGGAGTATTTATTATTTCAAAAGGTATTAATCAGTTAAGGCTGCAACAAAGGGACCAGTCTGGCAGTGTGTCAGTTGTTAATATGCGACTCAACAATGTCTAACATCTGAAATGTTAACTGTGCAAGCAAAGTTCCTTCCCTTGGAGGAAAACACTGTCTAAAAGCAGATCAAATCAATAACCATGGAAAAGCCAGTGGAACAATGATTTCTCTCCACTTTATGACAAATTGAGGTAGTGTACAAGAGGCAATATTACTACTGCTAGGGCCACTGTCATTAACATGTATTGTCAGGTGCAAAAACTAGAGCTTTTATTGCTAAATGCAGCCTCATGTTAAACATTAGATGACCTATTTGAGCATACAAATGTGAAATAGAGCCTTATGCGTAGATTTAGGCTCCACTGCTGGGTCATGTATTACACTTGTTACACAATGTATTGATTCTTTTCTCTTTCTGATTTATTGCTGTGAAGTTGTAAGTCACTAATTAATCAGTTTGATATCAAAGTGACTTTGAATTACTTTCAAGCACACATATGTGGGTATTGAGTCATTACAAAAGGCTTTGTATCACTTCAAACCACTACTGTGAGCCCATACTACACATGAGGCTGGGGAGAGCAGGCAGAAGTGTTTTAAGGACTCACAAGGTCTCCACTGCCCCCCTTCTCTGCCAAATGTTCAGTAAAAGATATGTATTCGATGTCTGCTTACTTTAAATAACATCCACACATTTGAGAAGAAAAATGCTTATTTTGAATGATAATATATAGTACTCTCGTTCATGGTGAAATATGAACTATGGAAGGCAACAGCACATTTGTGCTTCATCACAACTGCAATCAGTGAAGTCATACTTTCTGAACTCGTTTAACAGTGCTTTTGAGTTAATATTAAATATGACAACATGATATTAGACTTATGGTCTGAATGTTTACAGTATGAAAGGATTCAAATATTTCACAAGTATTTGTAGTAATCTTGTTTTGACCAAAATGTGCCCAGTTTTCTGGGAAGAATGTAGACTCTTCACAAGTCAAGCCCCAAGGCTTGAATGTGTTCTAACTAGTCAACACCTCATTCTCCAACTGCTGACTCGTGTTTAAAGCCTAACGGGTGCTAACGGCATTATTCTTCATGGAGTTTCTGACACAAAACCTCACAAATACGACATACCTTCACTCATGACATCGTAACACTCTAAAATGTAACACATGGATTGTTGAGCTATATGAATCTTGAACAGCCAACAGACCAGCAAACACAAAAATACTGGTAACCTATAGACCACATACTAACAATTTGTAAGACTAATAGAGCTTTAGTTAAGAGACTATATAAAATGACCCCCTCCTACCTAACTAGCTTTGAAAAACACATGTTTGCAACATTCTAAATATAGCATTAGCCAAATACTCAAAAATAAGTGGCTACAAATTTGATGATAACTTTAACCTGAAAAACATTTGAAGGGCATCAGTCCACTTTGAACCCTTTCAGTACTTCTCAATACCAATCCAAAAGGGCAGTAGAAAAAAAAAAACATTCTTGTGACCCATGTGTGGCTTCATCTTAAAGCTTTTCTGTTTGTTCCTCTAGAGCCCCACTAGGTGCCCTGACACCTCTCAGCTTGTGTGCTGCTTGGGCCTCTCCCTGGAAGGCCCGTTCTCTGGAGCAGGCTTGTCGCTGAAGTTCCAGTCCACGGGGTTGAGCAGCTGCATGGTCTTCTTGTGGGTCCAGATGGGGTTGATGACGACGGTGAGCAGGGCCAGGCCCGTGAAGAAGAGCAGCCGCTGGGGCAGCGGCACGTGGACCTTCATCTCTCCCCAGTGCTTCCAGCTCACCCAGCACATGTAGTAGGTGAGCACCATGCGGCAGTGGAACATGTGGATCATCACCCACTGGTTGGCTCTCCAGAAGGAGGTCCGCGCCCAACCAGCCTGAAGAAAGTAGCACGGACAGACAGACAGACAGACAGACAGAGAGGCAGACATAATTATCTTTAATCACTATTGACTAAAGCACATTTCATGGTAAACACAGAGTGACTGTTAGTCAGAGTAATTGCAGCATATATGTTGCATGCATGTGACACTAATCAAGCAGAAAATTGAGAGTTCAAAAGTAGCACTGAAACTTCTGACATTTGCTTCACTTCCCTTTCAGAGGATACCGGGTTAGATATAAACAGAATTTCCTCTTTTGGAGAAATCTATTCTGACAACACTTCAGATACACATGCAAATGCTTTTCGAAGCATATAACCACAGACTCAAAAAAGAAAGTACCACAGGTGGCGGTGAAGCGGTTAAGGTCAGCACAGACGCACATCAGGAAAGCCAGAACAACATAAGAAGAACAGAGAATAAGGAAACTGCTCTAAATGTCCCCCATGCTACACCATACTGCCACAAAGCATGAATCATGTTTACCTTTAGAAGCATCCAGGAGATACAGGTGAAGGGTGTGCTCATCTCCAGCAGCAGAGTGACCATGGGCAGAAAGTGGCCCAGCGAATCCCACACCACAGCCCCAGCGAACCCTGACAGGGCAAAGAAGTGGTGCACTGCCAGTGGCACATCAAAGTTGCCAAAGGCCACGCTGGAAGCGTGCAGAGCCACATTCTCAAAGAGGAAGAAGCCAGTGGCTGTCAGCACATTGAACCACGACCAATCCTCCTGTCCCCGTACCTTGTCTTCAAACAAAGCCGAATCCTCTGTCAGGGTGCGTAGTCCCACAACTGTGCTCTGGAGCCCAAATACTGCCCTTGTGGCTGCCAAGTCCCAGAAAACCTTCTCTTTGGTGGGCAGTGAGCGATAGGTTGAGCAGAGGGCAACCGACAGCAAGTGACACACGACGAAGACGGCAGAGTAGAAACCAAATCCTAGGCCAATGACCTGCAGACGCAGGCTCCAGTTGAAGTAGTCCATGCTCATGGGAAGGCTGGGGCTAGGGAGGTCTGGCTGGGATGCCATGGTGTACCTGCTCTCAGAAGCTTGGGTGACTGACTAAAATGCTTGTGCTTTGTTTTCTTTTTCAAAATGTTACCGCCCATCCTGAAAGACACATTTAGCATAATTCATCATTCCTGAGATCCGCCAATTGAAGTTCACAAAGCCTACATGAGAACCCAACTTGTTCTGCGTCATATGCCTAACTGAAGCTAGGGTTTATTAAAATTACCTAATACCATTAGCCAAATATTCTAACAGCGTTTAATTAAATTAAATCTACATCAGGCGGCTGATAAATGCTACGGTGGAGTGACAGCACCAGGACCTGATTAAAACAGATCTCGCGAGGCAGTGACATTTTAGTGTGCTTCACAACAATGTAACTTATCCAATTGCAGGGATGTATGACCTAAATTATCAATGTTGGTTACAATACATTGTAAGAAATGATCTATATTTGCAAGATGTTAGAAGCCATGACGCAAAATACAACTTGTTAGCGCTTCAGCAAAACAATGTTTCGGTAGAAATGTAACGCGGCGGTATAACGTTAAACAACAACGTAGAAGGATAAGGTTTTAGGACTTCGTTTCTGGAAAGCGCCGTTGACCAACCACCGTGGTAACCGTGGCGAGATAGTGTTCAAAATTATAGTTAGGCTAAATGACAGAGATACTATGCTAGTTGTTTAACGACGCTTTCGGGAATGCACCCTGTTCGACATTTGCTTTCACTGTGTTATGAAGAACGATACAGTACCATTATGCAGATATTATAACAAGAAAGGAAGCATGCATTACCCACTTTACGAGGATTCCTCCAAATATAAAGGTCCATCTTTGATTAGATTCCTTCAAGGGTAGGCTTGTAGAGTGAAGTCCGTAACCATATGACTTTAATTTTGATCAGGTGGTCTGGCCCATGAGGAAATCCCGCCCCATTCTGGTGAGTCTTTATGCTATTGGCTACAGCACATTCTTACGACATTGTGTCAATTCAAAGTTACAGCATATTGAAAGAATGGAGTTTACACACACACAAACACACACAATGAAGGCATAGAAAGAGAGAGAAAGAAAGAAAGAAAGGTAGAGAATGGATGAATGAATGAATGAATGAAATGCGTAGCAAGCTTATGGTAAGCAGTAGCTGTGAGGATGTTGTGTATCAACATGGGAATTAAATAAGAACTCAAATCGGAATCAATTCATTTTTTTCTTCCAAAAATTTAATTGCAGAAGTATTTACAACATATGACCCCAGCAATAAGTAACCAAACATAACAAAGAGGCCAACTCATGGAAATAAGTCCAACAAATATATCAAGAGGCTAAATTATGAAAAGAGGGACAACCAAAATACTTACAAGTTATTGTCTAGTGAGCAGCATGGCATAGTCCAAATGAAAGAAAAGCCAGGTTGTAAACAGAAATAAATAGATAAATATGTTTGTGCAATAAATAGATAAAATAAATCTGAGTCAACAAATGACATTCAATAATGTGGTACAAAAAAGCAATGAAGCAACAAATCATACATTCAATATCATTATCTTGCATGCCATCATAACAGCTTATCAAAACAACCCGAACAAGAAGTAAACTCAACAAAACCATGAGGAAGAGCAGAAAATTGTTCTGTTCAAATGAAGCAGATATCTATATATTTATTTATATATATATTTCTGTACAAATAATGAATATTTGGTATTATATTCATCCTTTATATTGATATGATATATATTTATATATTTATATAATAATTGAAAATAGGTTTAGCTAAACAACTACATTTTATTTAGGTATCTTTTGTCCTCTAATTTCACATTCCAAGATCTGGGAGGTGTTATAATTCTATCAAAATGACAGCTGATGATTTCTCCACATTATGTCAAACATGTACGCTCTCTCTCTCTCTCTCTCCTTGTTTTGGGGTTTTAAGGGTTTCAAGGATTAACAGAAATGAACAGGAAAACAGAAACGGCTAATTTAGATGTGTCACCTTTAGCACCGTATGAAACACTACCCAGGTGTAAAAATGACTATGAACATGGTCTTCTTAGGAGGAGGAGTGTGCCATAATGTGTCAACCGATTTAAAAATAAATACCTAAACTGAGAGTCCTAATTTAACTGTTTTGCAACACGGCAGTAAGAAGTTGTCACCTCCATGAGTTTGTGTGTTATGCTGTGCCTGACATAAAACAGCTTTGAGCTCAGCTTGTATGAGTGGCGCCCTGTGTCCCACGCACACACTGAACTTGAAACAGTGGTGCATTGTCTGAATGAGCTCACTGGAGAGGCTGTTAATGTCCAGCTAGGGTCACTCGACCACAAGCAGTCACACCACAGATGGTCAGAGCTCATTTATAAGATGAAACCACATACAACTGAGAACATATAAACAGACACAGGGGTGAGTCAACGGAACGTTCTGGAAATGCAGACTTAACATCACACAAAGAATTAAGTAATGGCATTATATGCATTATGCATCTGGAATCCTGTGTAGGAAGAGCATTGTATGGGAAGAACCACGGCTCTATATCAGTCTGCTGACAGCCTTCTTACTACCTCACCATTACACACTTCCCAAAATCAAGAACATTGTATAGCTTGCTCAGTATGGCACTCATATGTCTAATGTTCATTTTAATGGCTTATCTTGAAAACATACAGTTCTCTTGGAAGAAAAGACAATGAAATAATCTCCAGTGGCACATAATATTTCTATCCATCCTTCCAGTTGTATCCCCGGGGTCTGTGACTTTACAAACATCTGAAGTTGTGTGTCTGTGAATGTGTATTTTTTTCTCACACAAGTACAGATGCAAAGCAATCAACAATTTCATGAAGGTGCTCAATTCTATAAAAATCTGTGCTGAAGACATGACATTTCTGGAGTTCAACCACACAATATAATTTTCCATCTGTCCTTCTCTTTACCATTTACAAAACACATGATGAAGAATGAAGGAAGCTGATTATCTTTTTAGACAAGCATGAGGAGACACACAGGAGGTTACTCGATTTGGCACCTACACCCTGGCCAACCCTGTTATTTTGCATATAGAGACACACACCTCAGTCGTACATACATACATATATAGTCTGATGTCAGACTGCAACATTAGAGTTAAACAGCTTTACTGACTCTAAACTCTTAGACTCTGGAGACTGATACTGCAACACTCCCACTCCCCCTAAACCAACACTCTATTGTCTACAATAACAATCAAACAGAATGCCCATAGACAACCCCGTTACACAAATCCTCTACTCTCTGTATATGTCAGGGATAGAACAGTTTTGATGGTAGCCTGGGAAGCCCATTGTTGTTTGGGCTGAATAACACACAAAAACACACTACGATTGCTTCGTTATGGCACTACATATGCATTAGCATTGTTCCTCCACTGTCACATTCTTTTTGAGGATTCAAATGGCCCATGTTATCAGCATATGCAAAACACACAAGCTAAAACCTAGCTAATATACTGCTGGCACATACTGTAAATTGGGCCCCAATACTGCATATTTAGATAACAACAGACAATGCATTACCACTACCTTGGCACAGGAGGAAATTACAAATTTTGTATAGAATCTCTTTCAAATGTCTTTCAGATGTGTTATTGCCTCCAACTGGTAAAACGCTGTTAGTGATGATGGTTCTGCAGAATCAGGCTTCATTTCTCACAAGAAATAAATGACCTTGAAAAGTGGCCAGAGTAGTGGCATTGGTTTGTTTGCCTGGGAAGGGACTGCACAACAACTGCATTTTGTGACTGATGTGTCTCATGTAATGCCAAGAAACTTGAAGAAACTGCATTGGAATCTAAGCCTGGCTCTGATCTCAAATGAATAATGAGATCATCACTTATCCTCCTGATCACTGGCGACCTGTTATAGCCTCCACCCATGGACATCCTTGTGTACGTCTCATTGCATTTATTTACCTCCAATCAGGACTACACTACAGACAACTAACTCTCAGTCTTAAGGACCAGAGCATCTGCATGTCTTCACTTTCCATAACTCCATTATTATAAAATACTCTATGACACATGAATATCTGCAGTGGAACACCAGAGGATTACTTCAGTTTCTTGATGTTGAGAATAAGGCACCTGGAGTGGCGTTCCATCATTGCTATTCATATGAAAAAACCACAGGAGGGGAATGGAGGGGAAGAAAGGGAGAGGATGAGGGACACCTGGATTGTCTGATTTATGGATCATCAGTACTTTGATCTTGGCTAATCAATCAATATATCCTCTGTGCCTGATGTGCCTTTACGAAGGCGCTCGTTCATCTGAAGGCTGACAGAGGAGGCCCAAAGGTCTCAAAGCCTCGGCTCAGCATTAGACTGGGAAAGACTGTGATAAATTGCGTTTCTGAGTGGGCAGCAATTGGTTTTTCAAGCTCGTTTAAAATCAAAGGGCAGGCAATGGATTGTACGGGTCTTAAACAAATCAGACGTTTTGTTTTTTCTGCCACGGCCCACCAGGGGGCACAATGTGTCTGTGACTTTGATTCACACTGATAAAGTTGAATTCTCAAACTAAAGAGACCGTTCTAGCAAGGGAAAAAAAAAAAAAAGACAAAATATGCTCCAGCCTTCTTGTGGCTAAAAGCAAACTGACTTCAAGGGCAGGGCTGAAGGAGAATTTAATCCAAATACTTGAGCCACAGCCTCTCAGCTATGGAATACAAATATGCCTGCTGTGCGCCACTGAATGCAGGGGCCTAAGCCTACCCTGGGCAGTGATGTGTCACTGTAAGTTCTCATGGAAATGACTGCAGAGAATCGCACTCAGGCACAGCCCATATTCCCTCTCACTAAAATGGTCAAGTCGTGTCATTTAGACCGATCTAAAGGGAGGGACAGTTCTCCCGGCAACATTAAAAGACCTCGTCCGAAACACCCTCAAACTACTCGGTCTGAGACGAGACTTAAATATGAATCTAGAGGGCTTCCTAGAGAGACCTACATTATGAGGTATATTCAAATGGTGGCATTTTGAAATTAAACGATCTCAATCAATTAAAAATATAAAAGGGAAGCTTTCTAATCAGAAAAAAGATACTGATCTGTCATTTCTCATCCAACAACTGTTCCAGCTCTCATAAATGTGTGAAATATCTATCAACATGGGAGGTCAATATTAGTGCACACTAATCCAAATGCTAGTAGATGGCATCACATGGCATCTCAACGAAGCTCCAGCCCCTGCTGTGGGACCCATGTTATCGCCATATTTGACTCCAAAAGCCCTGAAACATTGATAAAATTGGCACAAAACCTTAACGTTGTTGCAATGACTTCACACTACTGCAATTTGAAACAGTCGAGCATACAGCTTCAAAATACCCAGAAGCTGGTGCTGTTCCCCTCGACTTGTCAAGATCGTAGAATACATCTCAGTGGGGCAGTGCTGACATGACAGGGGGTGTTTTAGGTGTGGGGGTGGTATGTCTCTGTGTGTGTGTGTGTGTGGTGACATGTGTGTGTGTGTGTGTGTGTGGGGGGTGGGGGGGTGGAAGGGTTGCTTGCTGTAAAGCAGTGAAGAGGACAAATAGGGAGAGGAGAGGAAATGGCTCAGAGGCACAGTGAACCCACGGTCACCTTGCCCTCTAGTCTTAAGAAGCAGCCCTTACTGATGCCATCGGCGGCCTGCAGACAGCAGACCTAAATCACATGACAGCGCCCACTGAAACTGAGTAGATCGGCCTGCTCTGAATGCCCCTCAGCGGCCAGACAAAGCCAAACAAATACCATTTCCTACAGGCCAAGTCAAGGAAGATTTTTAAACAGAAGCAGCATGATTTTGGTTCATGCAAATGGCTACCCATTGAATGCAAATAGAAATGACGCGCAGACTCCTTTGCTTCCAATCCAACCACTGAATGGAACATCCCTGCATCACTTTTCTAGTGTGCAAATACTGATCAGTTTGACAGATCTTGGAAATGAATTCGAAAAAACATGGAACATCGGAAAAATGTTTATCCTCAACACAGGGCAAGCCTACCTTTAGCCAATCAAAACAAACAACATAATTAACTCACATACTCACAATGCATGCCTGGATATGAATAGCCTCATCTGTTCTAGCTATGTAACCTTTAACTATCTATCTCCAGCTATCCACCCTGCTGTCTCCCTCTAGACCTCTGTAACATTAACACTGAAACTTTCTTTCACTGGGTACTGCATATCCGGCATGTTTGCTGTTAAATATGCTTTAAGTGGCAAGTCTAACCTGGCTGCCAGTATGCTCCGTTGCATAAATCTTGTGCAATAGGGATCACTAAAAGTGTCAGGGATCGATCCAACACTCACCAATTTCATCCTTAAATTCACAATGGCTTTTTGCTAAAGAGAGACTTCCAGATTACAGTTACCCAACCTGACCTCTTAGCAGGTCTAACAGTACAGCTGTGGAAAACACACAGCTTCAGGGCACATACTGTATATGCAGCAGTTTACTGTGATGCGCATATGCCAGAATTTTGCATTCAAAGAAACATGTCGTGATTTCTTCCAGGTCTGTTGAGCATAATAACTACATTAGATGGCACAAACCTCCATTCCAGCAACAGTCCAGCAATATTCTGAGTGGGAATCATCCTAGATGTCAGATGCTGAATAAAGTTTTTAGTGCCTACAGTGGGATTATGTACGGATGCCACCCTAAACTGAACTGCAAAATCTAAAGGAGATGGCTCTGATATATGTGTACTTGATAATATTGTGCATTGTCACTGAGATATCTCATACTAGTTGATATCCAAACGAACACTAACACCCCTGCTTGGTTTTGGGTACCATATAGTATTGAAGAGTAGTGCACTTCTATTGTTAAATTTGTTTGTAGTTACTGACCACTTCTGTTACACTGTATGTTTGGATCCTTCGTCTTGATTTGAGGCAAGTGTTTCAGGTGACATTCAGAGGCAGGACAGTAACCAAATAAAATCATATACACCTTGCAATTCAATTGCAACAATATCATTGTGAACTTCAGTACATACATTTCCCTTGGAAATACGAACGTGAGTATCATTAGAGAAGAGGAAAAGTGCAAAAATGCATTTTTTTTTTTACACATTTTTGAATTCAGTATCTAAGCAAACACCATCCAAAAACCTTTTGTTGTTGTTGTTGTCCTTAGAATGATATGAATCCTTTGTGATGAAATGACATATGAAATAGTACAAAACCAAGGAGACATTGGCACAGTACCTGCATGTGTTCTGCTTCAAGCACACATCATTAAATGTACATCTTTTTTCAGATTCAGAATTATACGTTATGGCACAAGTTGTTGGGTGTGGTGCAGCTCTATTCTGTTCCTATCTACCAGAAGCATTGGCTGCTCAAGTGACAGGGAATAGGGAATATGGCCGCCCTTCCCAACATTTGAAACACCAGGGCTAACAGAGGGTAGCCAAGGAGTTTTCAGAAGAAATGACTACCTCCGACTGGCCTAAAGCTATGGCACAACATGCACAATTGAGGTATTTTTAAGCGTTGGCACTTTCAAATGGTGTTCTCCCCACTTCATTGAATGTCCACAACTTGTTCTGTGTTCACAATGAACAAAAAAAAACTCTTAACATCTAAACATTAAAATCTAAAAAAGGACTTAATGTGTGAGAGGGGTTGGCTATAATGTAACTGCTTCTCTTATCTCGAAACCTTGGCAAAAACCTAGGAGTCATAACTTCTGAGAACCTTAGACTTCCCCTCCCCACCACCCCCACCGCCTAAATTGGGCATCTAGCTAATTGGTTTTTCAGAGACTACGGTTGCTGGTGGATTTCAAAGCTGCACTTTGTAAATTGCACTCCGCAAATGCTGACCTAAAAGGATGCACCTGTGCAGTTTCTAGGGGAAAGCTTCCAAGACAAGCTTCCAGCAACCAAACAACCTCCCGTACCATACTATGAGCCAGTGATTTTTCTCTAATAATCCTAGAGGGAAATGTTACCCCTAAAAATAAAAGAACTTTCAGCTATGGCATATTTAATATTATATCTGAAGATGAAGGACCATATAAACAGAATGTACTGGATGGAGGGGAGGAAGAGGAGCAGAAACAGTGAGAGTAGCCAGAACTAAAGACATGGAGGCTGGCATGAGAGAAGCGGAGAGCTGACCAGAGTGCCACAGATGGGGGGGGGGGGGGGGGCGTGTGATAGAGTGTGTGGAGAGATGCCATCCTCAGCCTCCCCTCCTGCCGGTCTGCCTGCCCCCTAAGCCCTTCCCCCCACCCCCACCCCCCTCTTCATCCCCCAGCTCTTAGAGTCGTGTCTGGGCCTCTGGGATGTAGATCTCGATGCTGTCCGCCCGCTCCGACACCGAGTTCTGCCGGAACGACGCAGCCCGTTTGGCCGCCATGAGCCGGCGCCGCGCCTCCTGCCGCGCGCGGTCGGGCAGGTCCAGGGACTTCTCTCGCGTCACCCCGCTCCGCGCTCGCAGAATCTTCTTTGGTACAGGAGGTGGCAACTGCTTCTACCCGCAGAAGAAAAGAAATGGAGGGAATGGAAGTCGCAGGGAGAAGGTGAATTGGATTGGGAAAGAAGGAGGAGGAGGAGGAGAGAGAGAGAGGGAGAGAGAGACAGAAGGAGGGCAATCAAGTGAGATGAAGAGAGGGACAAAGGAACACAGAAAACAGAGACGATGGAAACAGAGCAGAAAACAAGGCTTCAAAATGAATGCATCACAGATTCTGTATAAAACTGCAATGTTGTTTTTAGATTAAATAGACCAGTGCAGGGTATACTGTCAACAATTCCTCCACCAGCCACTGAACACAGACACTGAAACAGTGATAGGCATGAACTTTGGTTTACCCAGTCTTCGGCACACACCTTCTTCTCTGGGCTCTCGATGGGCCTCCAGTCGTTGCTCTTGATCCGCTGGAGCTCGTCGAACTTGGAGGTGACGTCGTCGATGGAGAGTTGAAGGAGGTCCCAGAATCCGGCCAGGTCCTGAGAGGTCGGTCTGGGCATGGCACTGGGGTCCTGAGGCAGAACGACCACACAACTGTCAGACCCTTGTATTCCACACAGCAATGATCCACTGAATATCAACATCACACAGACAATTTGGGAGCGCCTTCGTTGGTAGGACGTGGCAAGGTTAGCAGTCCAGCGTGCAAGGAGAAAATGTGCTGACAACCATGCTCACTGTAAATGTTTAAACAATACCAAATACCATGTTCTCCAAATTAGACAGAAGCAGACAACAAGAGATTAGAGGACATTGCTAGTAGAGCTTGGTGTACTACGAGAACAGTGACTTATACACTAAATAGATACTATACTAAATAAAAAATACATGGATTAAAAGAGAATAGCATGAATTCAATGTGAGGTGTGTGTGTGTGTGTGTGTGTGTGTGTGTGTGTGTGTGTGTGTGTGTTATGAAACATCTCCCTGCTGTCTTTCATCTCTGTCTTCTCCCACTAGGTGGCCCCATCAGCTACTTAATGAGAACAAACGCAGACTGAAGGAATATTGTCGATTCAAATCACCTCCCGTTTCCAACTCTTCGAGGATTGAAGGTCACTTTCCCACAGATGAATTGTAAGTTAAGCTCTTATTCTATGAAACACACATTGAGGTCACCAGGAGGGGTTGGCCGAGCTCCATAAAAATATCACACATTGTTTTTTTTTTTTTACAAAGCTTGATTCCCAGGACTAATGGGATATTTCACAAGTTTGATGTAGACTCATTCAAAGATGACAGGGATCCTTTGGTCAGCAGATGTACAAATCAGACAAAACAAGCACGCTGAACCATGGCACTATCTCTCGTGGGCTACTCTCTTTGGTATGCAGAGAGGCAGCCTCACAGCAGCTCCAGCCTATTTGCCACTTCATTATTTCTCCATCTTATCTGCAGCACGTATGGTGATGCGGCAATGATCAACAACGGTCTCAGCGAATTAGGGATGGAAAGAGGGAGAGAAAGAGAGTCAGAGCAGAGAGAGAGAGAGAGAAAGAAGAGAGAGAAAGAGATAGGGAAGGGCAGTCAGGTTGGATTCACTGCTTGGAATGCACAGCACAAAGGGCCCTGCCCGACAGGCGATTCGAGGGCCGAGACAGCGGCAAGTTTGGGGAAACCGCTCGCGCCGCTGCGACCGAATACCTCGGGCGCCTCCGGAGCATTCTCATTCATGCGGGGCACCCGAACCTTTACCAAAGGACCGTCGTGGACGATCTGAGTTGAGTTCAGGGGCAACTGGCTGAGCGAATAGATACGGGAGAGCGAGCGGCAAATACTGATGGGAGGACAGGAGAGGGTGTGAAGTGACTGACCTCTCAGTGGGGGAAACGGAGGAAAAAGTAAAACTGCACCAGCATATAGGCTAAGGGACACTGTGTGTCCTGTGGTCATGTACCCCCTGGGGCTCTCCAAGTACTCTCCATGGTCCGCACAGTGGGCAGTGGAGCTGTTAGCGAGAGCATGCATTAGCATAAAACCCCATTTTGAGGTGCTCATGACATGATTCATGCGTTGGGAGTATCATTGGGCCTGCGCAGACAAATACATTTGGGAGCTTGGATGGGTCTATTGTTCCAGGAGCCACTCCATCCACACAGCCTGTGAAAGTGCCACCGTGTGGGACTGCCATTAAATCACACGTTCGAATGCTGAACACAAGCTCTCCAAACACTGCTCTATGAATAGAGTAAATAAAGGGACGGCCTTTAGGCGAATTTGAAAAGATATTTATTAATTTATTTTGTGCATTTGAAATATTATTGATGGGCACAATATAAACATTTTAGTGGCCTTTCCACCTGTATTTGATGTGATAACACTAAAGGCCTCACAGACTCCCACTGCCAGTCCCCACTGCCCCTGTGACTTGCGTCATCTAGTATGTTTACTACTAATGCTTCGGCAGTTCTTTTGGCAGCTGGTCTGAATGCATGTGAATGTTGGTGAAAAGTAAGTTGCCAACACTGTGAGCAGTCACGGAGATTATGGCCACTGGCCTGCTAACCACTGACCCGGCCAGTCCTCCCTGCTCAAAGACCTCTGCCTCGGAGGCTGCGGCTATAGGAGTGACCCCTGACCTTTCTGTACTCTGTGACATAAGCTGACGCTCCCTCTTAGCTCTGACAGCTCCTGCTGACATCCTCAAGAATGTTGGGAAATATTTAAGCTACAACACTGTCAGCACTGGGCTTAATCCCCCAGGCACCTCTGGAGAGTTCAAATACATATACTTTGAGAGAACAAGTTAGTGTTTGTGAGTGTGTGTGTGTGTGTGTGTTTGTGTGTGTGTGTGTGTGTGTGTGTGTGTGTGTGCGTGTGTGTGTGTGTGTGTGTGTCTGCGTGAATGAATGTGTGGGGAGGTGTGTGTTTGTGTGTGTGTGTGTGTGTGTGTGTGTGTGTGTGTGAGAGAGAGAGAAAGAAAGGGTGAGAGAGAGAGAGGGAGTGGAAGAGTGAAAGTGTATAAAAGGAACAACTGGTAAAAGTTGGCTGTCGGGGATTTCTCTAAGAGAGAAAAAAAAAACGGATGACAGCCCGAGGCAAACATAATTAGACAACTTCCTAAGCCTCTTATTTGCCAACGTCACTTTTTGAAATCGACCGAAATCCGTGTTTTGAAAGTGTTTGCAATGTTATTCACAGACGCCTTTGTCAAGAGAGGAGATTCACAAGCTCTGAGACCCCCACGCGTTATGTAAGATTTCCAGACGAAGGCGTCTCTTTGGACTTGAAAAAGGAAAAGCCAGGAGAACTAATTTTAAGTGTTTATGTTCACAGACTACATGACCCACCATGCACTTTCAAGCCTATTTGAACAAGCATTTTTTTTGCTGCCTAGGGCAGAAAACGACCATTTCAATTTTTCATAATTCTAGACAGGTCCAATTTTTAATATGGCTTATTTGGCTAGGCTGAGGGAGAAAGGGGTAAAATTGGGTTGCAGAAGCAGAGGGCAGATTTACCCAGACCCTTCCTAAACCTCAGAATACATGAATGATTGGGATTTATCCTCCACACACAGTTTGTCAGACCTCAGTGTTGGACATAGACATGACATAAATTCTTGTATCACAAAGGAAGGATGTCACTCATTAGGGATTGTGAGTCTAGATCAATATGAAATTCTTTTTTAGTTTCTGAGCTTTCTTTTTTAAATTGTCTTTAAAAACTGTTGATTAAAGCTAAGATTGCTAAACCCAGATTGTGAAACACCACGTAATTGTAATCACATACTGCTGACAAGAACATTTCTACAACTCAACAAAGAGGTGATATAACCTTCGACTCCTGGCAATCTTCAGCTCAAAGCAAACCTTTAACCCTAGTACCTTTAAACCACACCAATGGAAATACATGGCCTGGTACAACCAGACCCAAATTCACTTTGTGAAAAGGGTCTGGGGTCGCTCCATTGGGGATTGTTTCCAGTTGTTGCATCCTAATAGGTGTAGACTTCAGGTTCATTTTGAAACCACTAGACCAGCCTTTAACCAATCGACATTGACCAGTATGGAACTGCTATACTTCCTACTTCGCCACTAGCTGTGGAGGCTGATATATTAGCCTTTTCCTAAACCCCATTGGTAGGAAGGAAAAGCCTTACACTTGATGAATACATTTACACATTCTTCTAGCTCTGGCTTCAATTCTTCTATGTTTTCTAGCGTTGCTACTACTGTTCGTATTGCTTCGTCTAGCCCTTGCACTGCCGCCGTTGTTGTTACTACATTTGGAAACAAACGCTTCACTTCGACGTCATCACAATTAGCCACCCCCACAGGTCACTGACTAGTCCGTCCTTCAGTGAGCGATTCATCTTGTGAAAAGGGTTTCCCAGGCTATAATTTCTGCAAAGACTGAGCTGAGAGCAATAGCCGCCGGAGCCAGGGTAGCAAACATTACATACA
Organism: Clupea harengus; assembly: GCF_900700415.2. NCBI lineage: Eukaryota > Metazoa > Chordata > Actinopteri > Clupeiformes > Clupeidae > Clupea > Clupea harengus. Next base: position 22,307,913 of record NC_045165.1, read on the forward strand.
AACCTAAAACACACCTGTGTGTTTATGTAAACACAAAGAGATAAAGAGACTGGGGGACAAGAGGCCTAGACATATGTAGGGAGAGGGATGAAGAGATAGTGTGTAGTAAGTGTATTACAGCGAAAGGGAGAAAGAGATCCATAGAGAGACGAAGAGATGGAGTGATGGAAGTGGCAGAGGGATAAATGGAAAGGATGTTACTCACCAGGTTCTGCTGACACAGCCAGTAAAACTGCTGGAATTTCTGAGACATGAGGAGCTGAGCGCTGCCCACCGCGCTCCGGATTTTCCCTAGGACTTAAACACACACACACACACACAATACATCACTTCAGATCAGCGCATGCTCAGACACACACACACACACTCACTCACACAACACACACACACACACACACACACACACACACACACACACACACACACACACACCTAAACAGGTGTATACTAAGCCTCACAAAGCCTAAGCACAAACCACACAAAACAGCGACATCACCTTCCAGCTGCCCCACATCATTCAATTCCCTTTACTTTTAGATGCTTAACTATATCACACACACGCACGCACGCACCTACAAACACACGCACGCACGCACACACACACACACACACACACACACACACACACACGCACACGCACACACATACACACGCACACACATACACACACACGCACACACACGCACGCACATACACACACACACACACACACCCAGACCACACACTTTATGGCTTCTGTCAGCATTTCAGAACAACACTTGAAACACGTACACACATAAAATAATAATACAAACATAAAAGAAAAACTCACATAATACATCAAAAATCATGAATAATGCAACCATTCCTCAACATTTCTATGCTTTTAATCCAGACTAAGCCTGTACTTTGCAAAGTGGCCTGCCAAGAGAAAGAAGAAGACCATCCACTGCAGCTGTCTGCAATATCCCAACATCCCTCCTCCAACACTCACTCTCCTCCGACAGGTCGTTCTCCTCCGCCTCTGCCTCCATCTCCTTGCACCATCCCTCCATCCTCTTGGTCTCCGCGTGCAGCAGCGTCATGAACCAACTGCCGTCCCGCCGGCACGAGGGCGAGGCGCGCCCCGAGTCCCCCCCGGCGCCCCCCGCCAACCCCTGTGCTCCCCCGGCCCCCGTCCCGGTCCCTGTCGACAGGGACGAGGCGGCCTCCCTGATGGGCGGCTCCATCCAGGGCTCGGGGCTGCGCTGCGGACTGGGCGGCTCGGTGGGCGTGCGGTAGTCCTCGCGGTAGCTGAAGAGGCCCTGGGTGCGCACGGTGCGCACGGCGCCGTACTGCGTGGGCGTGCTGGGCTCCGAGTGGCGCTGGAAGCCGCCGCCGAACTGCAGGCCCTTGTCCTCCATGATGGGGAAGCCCTCCAGCTCCAGGTCGGCCTGAACGGATGCCGTCACGCTATTGGAGCGCTTGAAGCGACCGTGCCTGAAAGGGGGGAGGCACACGTGAACGTGCAGACTGGGCGAGTGTGTGTGTGTTAGAGAGTGTGAGTGTGTGAGTGTGTGTGTGTGTGTGTGTGTGTGGCCTGTGTGTGAATGTGTACATGAGAACGTGTGTTTGTGTGAGTGTGTGTGTGAGTGTAAGCACAGCCACATGAGCAAAAGCGCGTTAACATGAATGGACACACTCAAAATGACTCACTGCCTGAAAAGGGCAGATATAAACAGGTTAGCGAGCGGCAGTGTATACACATGATTACACACGTTCATACTCGTACACACACACAGGCACAGGAATCCCTGCCGGAGAGGTCCAGATGCACACGGGCGTATGGCCATCAACAAAAGAGCAAACAAACAGATATTCACCCGCACAAATATACAGTCACATGGTGCCTCGTGCAGGAATCAGTGAGGCAGATACATATGTATACACACCAATGCCTTGTTACACAAATTCAATTCAATTCAAACAACTCATATATGGACACTACACTAATGTATGAACAAATGTACAGACTTTAAGTCATACATGTACACATGACTCTACATGTGCAAGCGTGCACACACACTCTCTCTCGCGCGCGCTCTCTTTCTGTGTCACACACTAACGCAAACAGAACACTCACCTCCCACGTTCCCACACAATTAATTTTTCACACGTTGGACAGAGAGCTGTTCCATACAAACAAGCATGGCGGACAGCGGGACACTGTGCACCACTTGAGGTTAATAACATGACACAAACACGCGAGACATGGCAACAAACAATACATACAAGTACCTAGCCACATCTCTGCCTTACTATGTAGGTTATGTGCACACTAGGGATGGGCATAATTAATCGACGATCGATTAATTGATCATTAAGAATTTCCTCGATGAAATTATTTTTTCATCGATTAAAACTAATGCATGTTCTGTTGCGTAGTGTGCGTGTAATTTATTTATTTTAGGGCTGTCAAAGTTAACGCGTTATTCTATGAGATTATTGTGGCGGAGATTAATGCAATCAAATATTTGAACGCAGTTAACGCAACTTTGTTTACTTCCGGTGCGCGTTGACCCGTGGCACGAAACCGCCCCTTGTCTGCAGTCAGTTAGATAGAAGAGACCGAGACGGTAGTTGAAGATGGAGAGAGCTGAGGGATTGTTGGGCGGAAAGTTTCTGTTTAAGAGGCAAAATGACAGAACAATCGACAAAACTAAAGTTGTATGTAGCATTTGTCAAGCTGAATGTAGCTATCACAGAAGCAGCTCATCTTTAAGTTATCACCTTAATGCAAAGCACCCGACAGAAAGCAGTCCCAGGTTAGATGGTCGCCAACCCACACTCCACGACTTCTCTAGGAAATTAACTAGACCAGTCCGTGAAAAGGTTACCACCGCTGTAGCAGTTTAGGTTGCGGGTGACTGTCGGCCCATCAACATAGTTGAAGACGGTGGGCTGACTGAGGTGATTCGAATTGCTTCAGGGGACAATTCTTACGATTTACCGTCGAGGGGCACCATTGTGTCTCGCATACATTCCTTGGCTGATGGCGAGAGAGCACGAACAAAATACAATTAAACAACAGTGTCTAAAATAATGAATGAAGTGATTACTCGTTAATTTATAAGATTTAGTCTTTGAAAGAAAACAAACTTTTAATCACGATGAATCTAGATGAATGAATTTCAAAATGTGAGATTAATTAGTTAGAGAGAAAAAAAAACGAAGGTCAGTTGTGTTTATGAGCACCGGCTTCTAGCTGTCGGCTCCGCTGCTTAAGAGTACAGCAGCGCATATTTTCAAGTGTAACCATTGAACGGATCCCGTTTAACTGCCACAAGAGTTGTCCATCTTGTAAGTTTAACTGCCACAAGAGTTGTTCATCTTGTAATAAATATCTCAATGAGGAAACACGCTGTGTTTTTTCTATTTTCACTGCATTTTAATATAGCCTATAAATAGTGAATTTTAATATAAAAATATTAATGATTAATCGAAAATCGATCGTTAATTCTCCCGACGATCGATTAAGACAATTTAATCGAATGCCCATCCCTAGTGCACACAATACATAACTGTGTGTACACTGTGTGTGGGTGTGTGTATGCTCATGCATGTACGAGGCGAGCGTGTCTGTGTGTGTGTGTGTGTGTGTGTGTGTGTGTGGGAGGGGATGTTTATATGAGGTGAGCATGTTTGTATTGGGAATGAAAGATGAATGTTGGCATACTGTTTCTCATCTTCCACTTGGATCCCCACGGAGTGGAACTCCCGCAGCCCTTTGCTCTCCGACTCCGAGTCCGTGGCCGCTTCCACCTAGCGTGAACAACAAACGACAACAACAGTGAGAGAGAGAGAGACAGAGAGAGAGAGACAGAGAGAGAGAGACAGAGAGAGAGAGAGAGAGAACTATCGTAAAAGGAAAATAAACAAATAAAAAAGAACAAGTCTCATTACGGCTTTTCCTGGGTGGAGGAGAGGGGGGGGGGGGTTATTGGCTCGGGGAACGCGTGCGCCGCCGAGTGTAAACGCGTGCTGTCAAAAAAGCCGAACACTCGTATGATTTATGGAGCTGGCACCAGGCGGCACAACAAACCAATCGCTTGATTTACACAAACACAAAGTGTGGGGCTTGACTGTGGCCTCTCCCGCAGCTGAACCCTCACACACACAAACACATACACAAACACATACACACACGCCCACACGCACGCCCACACGCACGCACACAGTGGTGATGAGAAAACACTTATCCTGACTTCAAGAAGGTGGATTTCAGTTCTCCCCCAGTGGCCGATAACAATCAGTTTGGTGAGATGGCAGACACTCTTGGTTGTAATGAGAATGGATGTGACCTGAGGAGACCTGACGAGGTCTGGGAGTCTGATGGGGGGGGGGGGGTGCGGAGGACACAAGCAGAGTTGGGGGGGCGGGAGATGGGGGTGCCGATCGGCTGGCCGGGTCTGTTTGGGTGCTGGCGCTGATTTGAGGTTTGTCCCAAGAGCTGCTGATCCACATCAAATGGCCTCTGCCGCAGAGCCTGCTTTATGGGCTTCTGATTCACACCACGCCACGCTTCATGCTCTTTATGAGCTGCCTAGCTCTCTCTCTTTCACTCTCACTCTCTCTCTGTTCCTCTCTCTCTCTCCCTCCCTCATTCTCTTTCTCCCTCTCTCTCTCTCCTTCTCTCATTCTCTCTCTCTGTTCCTCTCTTTCTACCTCCCTCATTCTCTCTCTGTTCCTCTCTCTCTGCCTCATTCTCTTTCTCCCTCTCTCTCTCTGTTCCTCTCTCTCTCCCTCCCTCATTCTCTCTCTCTGTCCCTCCCTCTCTCTCTCCCTCATTCCTCCTACCCCTTTCTCTTGCTATTGCTTGGCTCCATCTCTCCTTCTCTACACTGTCTGCTTCTCTCTGTCGGTTCTTCCTTCCTTCCTTCCTTCCTCGCCCTCATCTTCACCTGTCTCTGACTCTGTCTCCTCTCCTCTCCTCCTCCTGTGCGCGTGCGCCTCCACCTGTCCTCCCTCCAACCACCCATATCACAAATAAACATCCACACCCACGCATAGAGGCATGGTGTCCTCCCACTGTTCAATACCATCTATGACTGAACCGGCACTAAGTGACAAAGTGATATTTTAGAAATGCATTACAGCTTGAGATGGCTTTGGAGGGTGTGGCTGCATCCCAACTTTGGTCTGACTTTTAAACTGTGTATCTCACCACTCTAATGATCCCTCCCCATCTGCCACATACACCTGGTGACAGAGAAGCGGTGCTGATGCTAAGGATGACAAACCGCTCATTTTACAATTTGTTTTATGATTAGCCGGATAATTTAAAAATCAATTCATGGCCCTTTTTTAATCCTGATGAGTTCGGGCGGGATCACACCTTCCTCCACTCCAGAATTAATGGCCTGACCCTGAAGCGCACTCCAGCCGACAGACACTAGAGTTCTGACGGTGGCTTTCCCCGCCTCCCTCTCCTCACACGTACTCTGACATGCCAGTCAAAAGCAAGAGGCCAGCACAAATCTGCCCCGTGGTGGTGGTGGTGGTTGGGGGTGGGGTGCGGTGGTGGTGGTGGTGGGGGGGGGTATTAGTGTGAAGAGTTAAGCTAAATGAGTTCATCTGGCCTCTCCTCCCCATCTCTGTCTTTTGGAAGGTTCTGATTGGAGCACCTACTGCTGAGGAGTGCAGATTTCGCTTAAAGCCATTAGAAGTCTTAGAAACAAATCTATACCAGAGGAGGTGCAGTAATGTAGTATATGGTTGTGCTATAAATCTGTTAGCAAACATTTGTCAAATTATGCAGATGAACTGATCAGGCTGGGTATAAAGTCAATATTAAACATTGGACAACAGTTGTTATCAATGGTGTGAGTGGTCTATGTGTCCGACTCTTAGCCCGGCCTTTGATTTCTCCAAGCACAAATGTGTGCCTCAGAAACCAATGACCTGGTTATACCTCCCTCATTCGCTCTCTCTCTCTCTCTCTCTTTCTCTCACTGAAACACACACACAGACACACAGACACACAGACACAGACACACACACACACACACACACACACACACACACACACACACACACACACACACACACTAATGCAATAAATGGAGCCCAAGCAGTGAGGTAATGTGCACCTCAGCACTTTTCCTCCTTCTCTCAGGGCCTGATCCCAGCACACAGTAGGGGATGCACAAGTACATAATCGTTTCCTGAAAAACCTGATTACTAGCAGGGGGGTTGTGTGGGAGGTGTATTGTATCAATTAAAAGACTACGCAACTATGGTGGAGTTGGTCTAAGCACATAGGGCAAAGCATAAAATGAATGATATGATATGAATATAACTCTTGGTCAAAAGGTAATTGATCACTACCACCAACTTCACCGTCACTGTTATCTCACACATCGCCCTGGGCCATGTGAACACCAATCCATTACAACGCCTCTACGCTGTAGTATTCCATTCAACTCTATGTGCCTGATCTTATCTCCAACCACCTCCAGCTGCACAGACACCATATCAATAAACCTATTGTGATATGACATAATGTGGCCTGACAAGGTGTGGCGTGACATGGCGTTAAGGCATGTAAGGAGTGAGTGTTTGAGAAGCCACTAGGGAGGCAGATTTGAGAAAGTGAGGCCTACACTATTTGAGATTTGAGAAAGCGAAGCAGCACTATGGTTCCGACTGAGCTAAAGACCAGGCAGAAGGGTTTTATTACTTTTATCATGATTTTAGTAATCCAAGAAACCTATCAGGACATGAGGTTCTGATACGATTATTTTACTCCATGTATTGCTCTTGCTGCTTGTTTTTATTGATTTTATGTAAAGCACTTTGAACTGCAACTCTTGTATGAAATGTTCTACATAAATAAAGTATTACTTACTTACTTATTTACTACACTGCTTAACCACTGGACCAATCAGAAGAGACTGAAAACAGCACCTAGCTGTTAAAACAAAGACAGGTGAAATGATCTGTCTTTGGTATTGAGAAATCCATTTCCTGACCCCCTCTCCCATTTCTGACCTGCTGCCACAAAGGCCACCAGCAGCTGACAGTATTTGTCCGGAATGAGTTCCCACAATCCCACCTCACACCACGGAGGTCGATTTGCTCATTTTAGCTTTAACATTATAAGCAGTGTTCCATCTGAACCTTGACCTTACCTGCTAAAAGCAGAGCACTGACCAGCATGGGGTCAAATCATGTCCGTCCAAACATCAGGATCATACAGGAGGTTAACCCTGATTGCTTTCCCCTGCACACGTTGGACATGACGCATGGACATTGGTTGCACACTGGAAAAGACCCCCTGTGGCCTAAGAGGCCGGGTTATGGGAAATGTATGTGTATGTATTCTGGGAAAGAGAGTTTTTTGCGTACAGCATTTCTCTGATGTTCCAACAGAGGCAGCCCTCCGCGCTGCCGGCAATTGGTAATCGAAAGTGTTTTTGTATTTCACACACATCACTGAAGCCAATTTGAAAACCAATATAATTCAGTCAGGGACCCCTGCCTCCCCACGTCTTCTACCTCTACCTCTTCTTCTCATTTCTGCGCTCCATCTTCTTCTTTTTCTCTCTCTCTCACTCTTTCTTTCTCCCTCTCTCTCTCTCTCTCACACACACACACACACAAATAAAAAACTTTCTGTCTTTCACTCACCTTTTGTGTCTCTACTTTCCTTTCACTCAGCTCCCTCTCACTTATGCCACCCTTCCTTTACTGCTCTTCCTCTCTCTACCCCTGTCCCTATCCCTCATTCTCTCTCTCTCCCCATCTCTCTCCCTATCCCTCACTCTTCCTCTCTCTCTCCCCGTCTCTCTCCCTATCCCTCATTCTCTCTCTCTCTCCCCATCTCTCTCCCTATCCCTCACTCTTCCTCTCTCTCTCCCCGTCTCTCTCCCTATCCCTCATTCTCTCTCTCTCCCCATCTCTCTCCCTATCCCTCACTCTTCCTCTCTCTCTCCCCATCTCTCTCCCTATCCCTCATTCTCTCTCTCTCTCTCTCTCTCTCTCTGCCTCCTACTACTAATCTGCATCTCTGGGGCTGATTATGAGGGTGCTAAATCAGCGATGACGTCCCATGCTGGTTTCCACCGACAGCGGCGCTCCTCTGTGCACACACACACACACACACACACGCACAGACACACACACACACACACACACACACACACACACACACACACACACACTCACTCACACACTCACACTCACACTCACTCACACTCACACACAAACACAGACACACACAGACACACACACAGGCACGGCCTCCGCGGCTCAGCCACTTAAAATCACCATCCATCACCCACCACCAAGCTGCCCCATCAGCTGGGACCACTTCCACAAATAAAGGCACAGTTAGTGCAACACACATTAGCGCTGGTTGAGATAGAGAGAGAGATGGAGTGATGGAGAGAAGGGTGGGGTTTGGGGGAGAACGTCCAATTGGATGGAGAGAAGTAAGAACAAAGAAAGAAGGATTTAAAGAAAATGTAATTATTGCAATCAGAAAGAAAGAAAGAAAGAAAGAAAGAAAGGAAGCAGGCCAGCAGGTTTTATGGGAGGCAGAGGAGATAAGAAATCAAATCATAGCAGCCAACACGATCCATACTGGATAACATGCTGTCCCTCTGTTCTGAGTTATGGCACCAGCCTGCATACCAACAGCAATTCTATTCCATGACTGATGCATTTAGAAGGTTATCATTAATAACCAGCACTCGCATTACTCTGAGCTAAATCACTGGTTATCTAGCGCTGGTACTAAAGGCCATTAGTATTAGTTCAGCACAGACATGTACAGGACATATTTGAACAGGGACACAGGCTAGATTTATTTCACAATGCCTTCATGGATGTGAAATTACATATGTAAAAACCAGTGGAAGTGATGCCACACTTAGTCTGTCATCAGGATGATGTATACACAGGATGATATCTTTGCGGTGTGTGTGTGTGTGTGTTTGTGATAGATGGAGTTGTCTGGGTGGGGATGGCGCTTCGTAAAGCTGGCACACGTGGCACGGTCAGGCACGGCTGCGCTATGCGGTGGCAGGCCTGACATTTTCAGCCGGCAGACTGAGATGGCATCGCTCATGCCCATCATGCCATGGGGCAAAGAGGGGGGATGAAGAAGAGGGGGAAGAGGACGGGGGAAAGAGTGAGAGAGAAGGATAGATGATTAGAGAGTGAGGGAAGTGCAGAGGAGACAAGAGGAGAAGAGTGGGCTCAGGGAAGGAGAGAGCAAGAGAGAGCAAGAGAGCGCATTCACTGATGCCTGCACTGGCATGACTTGAATCCTAATTAATGGATTGCGGTAAGATGACTCATTGGCTGGTATTTTTAGAAAAGGGCGCCAACACAATGCACAACACTGAAAGGCTCAGTCTAAAAAAAACCTAACCAGCTTTTACATTAGCTGTACTCTTGTGATGAATCTGAACTGTACTACTCCGTGAACCAACGTAAACAACATGGATGCAGCAGGTTGAGTCTGTCTCAGGTACCAGAGTCCCTTAGAGCAGGGGTCTTCAACCTTTTTCAGCCCAAGGACCCCTTGGCTGAGAGAGACACTGAGCAGGGACCCCCACCCCCGCCGCCCCAAATTTGGGCCTGATATTCATATAATTTATTTGGAACTAAGTGTCAGTCACACACAAACACTCCCCTACACATGTTTGAACAGAATTACAAATCATCTGTGACACACAACTCATTTAAATTCATTCTGTTTATTATTGACATCTTTTGAGAATTCATCATTCATGTCTTTGGCAACAACATTCTCCCTATGAAGCATGCAGTGCGTCATACATGGCTCTTGCACCGTCTGTGCACATCGCGACACATTTTGGCCAGGGTATATCATGTTCACGGAAAAAATTGTTGATCACTTTGAAAATCTTTTTACCTCCAGGCAGCTGCTTACAGAATAGAAATTCCTCCTGCATCTCATTTTGGTCGACAAATCACAAAAAAGCTAAAAGCTGAGCGTCGTTTGACACATCGGTGGATTCATCTAATTGTAGTGCAAAATAATCTGCCTTCGGGAGTTTTGCGACTAGTAGTGCCCTCCCATCAGCTGCCAATTCATAGGGCGGGCATTGGGATGCTTTTCAGTTTTTTTACGTACTCATCCTTCCCAAACATTGTTTTGCACATATCACTAGCTGTTGGCAATATTAAACTTTCCGCATGGCTGTTTGGTCTGAGCGACAGATAATGCAACTTGGTAAGAGGCTTTTAAAGCTAGCTCGCACACTTTGGCTGATTGTCTCATCAAGGTCTGCTGGCCCTCAAGATTTTAAACGGGAAATATTAAATGTTTTTTTTTTCTTTCAAGTGAGCCAGGGTTGTCTTTGAGTGTCGTTGCAGCTTTGATGGTTTCATAGGTTCGTTTGATAGCACGGAAGAGCAAACCACGCACACTGCTAATTCTTCACCATCGGTCTCTTTGTAGGTGAAGGCAAACTTCAGATAATTCTCTGAATATTTACGTGTCTTTTCCCGTTTGCGCTTTTCGCTGTTCATGGAAGGGGTGTTGGCATCCTCTGAAGGTAGATCATCTGAACCGCCATCAGTGGTGTCTGACGAGGAGCTTTTGTTCCGAGAAATTACAAAACGATCAAGTATTTCAAATTGTATGGTTATTGCAGGTAACGTCTTTTGGCACCAGATAGCTAAATGTAGCTAAAAGTGCATATGTTGCCATTATGATCAAATTATCGCGTGAAGACTCATGGGTAGCCTATGTATTATTTTTAAGGAATAGAAAGCAATTTTTACGTTCTGTTTATGTTTATGTAGTCTTGGACGTTTTTAATTTTTGGAAGAGGGAAAAAATGCTTCAGATGAAATCATTTGGCGGACCCCCTGCAGTACCTCCGCGGACCCCCTGGGGGTCGCGGACCCCCGGTTGAAGACCTCTGCCTTAGAGGGACAAGCTGTTGTGTTGCAAATTATCGAAGCACTACAGAAATGGTGGCAGTAACTACCTATACTCCATGTTGAAGCAAGCACAACTGTACAGTAAAAACCTTAATGATGACAGACATCATACTGCAGCAATGCCTCTACTAGTTATAATTAGTGCTGTCATTTTAACGCCGTTAATTTTTTTATCGCGAGATTAACGCGATTTTTTTTTTTATTATAATTTATTTATTTATTTTTTAGATTAACGTTCTTTTTGGCCTCGCAAACTGTGTAGTAGGCTAACGTTACGGTTTGAGTGAATGGTGAGCGCGATACGGCGAAATGGATGATAAAAAGCTTCTGAATGGAAAGTTTACTTTTAAAAGTTGTGTTGTGCAAAAGAAGCGAGCTTCACTGTTGTCTGAAAATGTCAACAGGCAGCTGGCTGAAAGCAAAGAAGTAGTAGGCTTACCTTTTATTTGTAACCTAACTGTTACGGTTCATTGTTTCTGAAATAAGAGGCCTGACTGCTATGTTCCCAGCAAACTTGAAAAAAAGAAAATATTAAGCCATGGTTTAACTGCACTATAGGCTGAGTATACCTGAAATGTGCACTTTATAATTTTATTTTGTACCGCCCTGTTTGGCAATGTTGGTTTTCATTAAAATAAAACATTTGCTTAAAGCAAGCCAATCCACTTTTCGATGTTGATAAGGGCATTAAAATAGAAATAAAATGATGGAAAAAATAAATAAACGAAGGGACATTTAGAATAGATACAAATTTGCGATTACGATTAATTTTGAGTTAACTATGACATAAATGCGATTAATCGCGATTAAATATTTTAATCGTTTGACAGCACTAGTTATAATATAGGTGCATATTAGAATGCAACTTTAAAAAAAATTATAATGGTGAGTTGGTGAGAGAATAAGTAGGCTATGTGTTTGTGTATGCATGTCACAAGATTGGTCACCTGAATGTGTGTGGCCATGCATGAACTCTTGTCCTCCCAGAGGTGTGTGTGAGCATATGCAATCACATGACTCTGCATCATGCCTGAATCAGCTACGGCTTCACGAAAAAAGCTGGAGTACACACACATACAGGAGGACCCTATGTGGCTCCCCCACACTGATTCACAAACTTTTCATGGAGCAGGTTTTGCTATTCTGTTGGTACCAGGTTTGCCATCACAACAGTGTCAGTGCAACGCTCAAGCCAGTGAAGTTCGGTCAAATTGAAGTGCCGCTGAAATTAGTCTAACTGAATTGGAAGTCATGACAGGGAAAAGGGGAGAGCTGCAGCAGAGAGACTAAAAGCAGCAGAGCAGCTACAGAGAGAGAGAGAGAGAGAGAGAGAGAAGGTGCAGCTGTACCTGTATCCCTATGGAGGAGCGTGGGGTGTTGAGGTACTCCTCGGCCTTGGACACCAACACGGCCTTGTCACAGGTCAGCACCGAACTATGGCTGTCGGTGGACGGGTGGCGTTTGCTGGCCATGGCCGCCGCCGCCTCCATGGCGATGCTGACAGCCTTGGTGCTGTCCAGGCTGTCGGTGGAGTTGTAAAGGGCCCGGCCCAGGCTCAGGCCCAGGCCGTCCGACGCCCACAGGCCTGAGCGCGACATGCGGCCCTCATGGTAGGCGTCCTGCGTGGACTCAGTGCTGCTCTGCGCCGTCACCGAGATCAGCGGCTTGGAGGTGGAGCGCGGCGGGACGGGCGGAGGCGTGCGCTTGTAGCTGGGTGTGCTGGGGGTGTAGGTGACCGCTGTTGAGTCAAGTACACAAAACGCAACATTTACAAAAGATAAGTCGGCTGTTCGTTTCCTTTCAGGTTTCCTTAAGGCTTTTATTAATGTGTGTTACTGTTATTGCTAGTTACGGTAAACGATGGTGTGAGAAACGGAGGCATTGCTGATTGAAGGCAAAGAATGACATTGCAATCCAAAAACGCCATAAGATCTTTTACAGTTGTATAAGTATAATATATAAGTATAACAATGTATAAAGAGCTGAGCTGGCCATACGAAATAAGTCTGAAGTTCTTGACGAACGACCTCAAAGGGGCTGGTGACAAGCCAGGAGCAGCGACAAAGAAGAAGCCCAGCAACTAGTCGACTCTGAGTAGCGCTGACAGTTATCTACTTCCTCTCCACGTCTGATGAGGAAGGCGGGGACGAGGGGATGAAGGATTAGAAAGAGGAAGCCTTTCTTTCGAGCGCAAATGAGAAAAGGCTCCTAATCCACACAGAAGTACCCAAGGGGAGGGGGGGATGAGTCTTTAAGGAAGCAATACTGCAAATTAGTATCAATGGGATCTCCTTCCACCTACATATGAAGCTCATCTGCTTATTAGAGTGTGAGGAAGAAGTTGGAGCGGTCACGGGCCACTCCTCATAAGGCTTCTCTCAAAAATCTCAATATTTTGTCATTACCTAAGGCCTCACTTGATACATTCATACAAAACGGTATTAATGTTTGGTCTGTTTCAGGGAATAATGGCGCTGGAGCTTTGGTTTGTGCAAGAATGCATGGAGCTGAATATCTTACTATATGAGAATATATCTTCCAACAAACACCAAACGAAACTATTGAAAACTCAGATGATGAAGAGATGAAAGTAACCGCCATGCTTTGAAACTGTGTTGACTTCAGGGCTTTATGAAAAAAAAAAAAAAACTTCACAGAAATGCGCCGTAAAACCTTCTGACCACAAATGTGGGCAACTGATTAGCTCTGCTGTGGGAAAACACAATGACATTCACGCCTGGTTTCATTCCACTAGAACAATGAGCTGATCTCGCTCGTGTCACCCCAATTACAAGGCATCCCGCTGTTTGCACCCCCATCACAAATCAATGTGCATAAACTGAGACCTTCTTTTTTTTTTTTTGCCAGATATGCACCCCATGAGGGGCCAAGGAGCTTAGTACATGGGAGGTGGATGATGCTGTTTTTTTTCCATTTCAAAAAGGTTATTTTGGTCTGTCATTCTAAAGAAAACTGAGGGGGAGGAAGAGGAAGAGAGAGAGAGAGAGAGAAATGGAGATAGGCTGGGAAGAAGTCTGAAAAAGACCAAGGGATACAGTAGACAGAAAGAGGATGCGACAGAGCTCTAGGAGAACAAAAAATAGAGGGAGAGGTGGCAGGGAAGGAGGAGGAGGAGGAGGAGGAGGAGGAGGAGAAAGAGCATGATTCAGCAGCAGGGGCCAAAAATAGACGTCGTTACCAAACAAGTCATGCAGCGGGGGACTCATAACTCTGGCTCTGTCTTGGTGGGGTAGCTTGGCTCTGCTCTGAGCTTGCCGTTCATTTGTTAAGTGAGAGTAGCAGGGATGGAGCAGAGGGGGGGGGGGTGTGTGTGCATCAGAGACAGCGGCCATCACTGCCACCAGTCCACCTCCGCAAAACAGCAACAAGAGCCCAGGGATGGGCCTCATGAATGTCAGAGGAAGTTTTAGTGCCGTGCTCAAATATGCATGAGAGTTTTGGAAGGAGAGGGGAGGACACACACACAGGAAGCGGTGTTCTTCTAAGTACCTGAACAGATCACTCTCTTCCGATCCGACTGAAGTATTCACCCTGAATGACGCTGCGGTTCTCTCTTTCATCAAACCCAATTTAGCACTCCCTCGCTTTGAGCTGACGTCCGTTCTGATCTCATCCCACGTTTACAGAGGCCTACTTTGTTTTTAAGGAGGGATTTTTTTTTTAAATCTTCACTAAAAGGTCCAAGTTTATCTAAAGCAGCACAGATGCAGAGCTTTCATTAGACATGGCAGACACGGCGCACAAGCACCCAAGAGTGGCGCTGAGTTGATGAAGTACTTCAGGGATGCAATCAAAGTCAATCAGGGACGCGGGTCCTTTTTCTAAGGGCCTCCATCTATCAGGGGTGTGAGTGGGATGGTAACGTCTGCTGCACTGGGGGGTTGGGGGGGGTGGTGGTGGTGGTGGTGAGGTATGGTGGTGGCTCCAGGCCAGGCCCGGTGACAGGATGAAGGTGGCAGTTAAAAATGGTGAGGGGGCAAATGGTTTTATATAGTGAAACAGCAGGTTCCTGCTATGCCTAGTTCTGTATAGTTTTTTATCCTGCGGGTGGCAATATAATGGTGTTTTGACTAGATGCAAACAATTTTACCTTTCCATGTGTCTGTGCGTCATGGCCATAATATGAAATATGAATATTTGTGGCATTCTGACCCTGCTTGTCCCTGGGGTAACATGTTCTGCAGCCAGCTAAATCATCAAAAATCATGAGAAAACATACCTTAAGATGGACAAATTAGCTGGTCAACCTGCTTAAGCTGATTACTGTTTAAATGAACAGCTGAAACCAGCTTATGATGGTAGCTGTTTTAGTTGGTCTCGGCTGGTATGACTAGCTACACCATCAAAAATAATGCAAACACATACCTTAAGCTGATTGAACTCACCGGTCAACCAGTTTAACCATTTTAAGCTGGTCAAGTTGTTTGTAGATATATATACAACTTAAACCAGGGGGGCAGAAAAATCCAAAATACAACTGCCTCTTTCTCTCTCGTGGAGCCAGGCCTGCTCTTGGCTTGAAGGATGAGTCATCAGGTGAATTCTCCAGCGGCTGAATTCAACAAGCCCCAAGATTACGGTTTGGGTTGGTTTAAGAGTATGTAATGACTAGAGTAATTGAGTAATGGCCCTATGCCTGGGTTTAATGGACAGATCCATTATCGTCTCTGTTTCTAGCGTCGTAGTGTTTGCTGTGCGAGGAAACGCGCCGCGAGAACAGCTAAATCACTCGACGCAAAACAAAACCGTAGGCATGTAAACACATAAACAGAACGTGGGAGCATTTGGTGGATGACCCCATCCTACTTAGAGAGCTCAGTCACTTTTAAATCCGCCGGCAAAGTGACAAAAACAATTCAGAAGTGTTTTGAAGTTAGGCTAGAATTGATGCAAATAATGCCATAAATGTGACAAGAAAACTCTCCTTGCCTTATTATGCATTTGTCTTCTGTTGCATCTTTGCAAAACATCTATCCTTTCCCCCCACCTGCGGTGCCAATAAGCCTCCTTTTCAACACAATTTAGCAAAATCACGCAAATTGAAGGATTTCCTGCTATTGCAATTGAGAGTTGTAATGTTCAGTATTTCTACAAAAATAAAACGTAGTCAGTGAATCTCTGCATTATCTAAATTCAGTCGCTTTTGACTGCAGCGATCACAACAACTCCTTGCAACATTCAAAGGGACTGTCTACTTTTCTTTGAGCACTTCACAGGTCGACACCAGGGAGGTTTTTTTTTCTTTCTTCCCATCCTAAGGCTGGCATATTAGCAGAAGAGTGATTTTTATGGAGCCATACATTACGCAATGAAGGCAAACCGAGAGGCTCTGCCAAACGCTGGCACAACCGCAGTGACCTCGACCGAATCCGGTGTGCCCACCCAGCCTTGCACTGCCACCCCGCTGCCCGCTGGCACTGATGTAAACAGCCCCGTCCTGAACTTTGGCAGAGCTCTAAAACAAAACAGCCTAACGGGGCAGTGCAGACGAGCTGACGGATGGGACCCCGCATGGCTAAAAATACACACCAATCCATGGAGAGGGAGGCAGGGAGAGAGGGAGGGTATGAGACGGGTAGAGGGAGAGAGGGATGGAATGAGAGGGAGAGAGGGAGGCAGGGAGAGAGGGAGGGAATGAGA
This sequence comes from Clupea harengus, assembly GCF_900700415.2. Classification (NCBI taxonomy): domain Eukaryota; kingdom Metazoa; phylum Chordata; class Actinopteri; order Clupeiformes; family Clupeidae; genus Clupea; species Clupea harengus. The sequence continues at coordinate 22,324,512 of NC_045165.1, forward strand.
GGGGTAGAGGGAGAGAGGGATGGAATGAGAGGGAGAGAGGGAGAGAGGGAGGCAGGGAGAGAGGGAGGTAGAAAGGGGGAGATTAAAAGAGAGAGGTTTTAAACATTAAGCAAGGAGAAAGGGAAAAGAGAAAGATAGAGAGAGTGACAGAAAAGATGGAGTGGAAGTGACGGAGTGAGTGATGGAAAGAGAAGGAAGGAGATGGTGGAAGGAAAAAGAGAGGGAGAGAGTTGTTGCTTCCAAGGCTGTTGATGGCAGTGGTGGGGAGGCGACAGCAGCAGGAGGTCTGTGAGTTCAGCAATGTGACGGGACATCGGTCATGTGGTCCTGCCTCCTCCCGGACGGACACTCTCATGCAGCCAGGGGTGAGAGGGAGGGATGAATGGAGGGAGGAGAGGCAGACAGAAGAGAAAGGTTGGACAAAGAGAGTAGAGGAGAGTGAAGAGAGGAGAGCAGACGAGAGGAGAGAGGGCAGAGAAGAGGAGAGGAGAGAGAAGAGAAGAGGGGAGAGAAGAGGAGAGCAGAAGAGGAGGTGAGAGAAGAGAAGAGGAGAGGAGAGAGAAAAGAAGAGGAGAGGAGAGGAGAGGAGGGGAGAGAAGAGGAGAGGAGAGGAGAGGAGAGAGAGGAGGAGAGGAGAGGAGAGGAGAGGAGAGGAGAAGAGAGAAGAGGAGAGGAGAGGCGAGGGGGATGGAAGGACATTTCACATTCCACTGCAGTTTTCCAATCTAGCGGCGAGATAAGAGCTCGTGCCTGAAGAATCAATAAGCCGAGAGGGGTGCTGCAGCTCTCAAGGAGAAAACTCTGAAACGCAGCCAGACAAAACAAGAGCAGGGAAAAAAAGTCCCGGACAGTCATTAGCCTTCCCAGATGCTTAGCTACGAGGATTATTAATTAACATAGAGTTTGTGTTATTTTTATCTGACAGAAAGAGAGGAGAGAGAAAAAAAGAGGGAGCGAGAGAGAGAAGGAGAGGGATTCATTAATCAGCAGCCCTGACACTTCCGCATGGCCAAAGCGATGGATGAGACGTCATCCCCTCTGAATAGCACAGACGAGCTCTTAGAGTAAACGAGAAGTCCAGCGCGCGTGCGTCCGTTCCAGGGACATTAAAACCAAAACACACAGCCGGCTCTCTCTGGGGGCGGCTTTGACTTAATTCAACTCAACCCTTCTCAATTTGCCCAGCAGATGCCTGTTTAAAAATAACAGCCACACATCTGACACAGACACTACTACTTCATTATGAGGCCTAATCTTGACAGCGCCACCAGTGAAGTGCCCAAATTGAACCCGATCGGCAGGCTACTCAAACACAAGACAAAAAATCAACAGAGATGACAGCCAAGGCCAGGTCACAACTCGTTTGTTTTGATAAAGTGTAAGTATAACATGTATGGGGAGGTTCTCAACAGCTGTTTGGTGTGGTGTGGTCATACCTGGAGGCTGCTGGCATGGCCGATCCACACTGCCTGAGGAGGGAAGCCGGAACTGGATTCCTAAAACGAGGAGATGGAAAGATTTTTCTTCTGCCCAATGACAATATTTAAATGTGTTTTATTTGGCTGTGGTATGACTGGTAGACAGAAAGAATAATCCCTAAGCAAACATCTGGGGAGATGACGAGATTCCGTGGGATAGCTTGGCACATAAAAGGAAATGAGGTAATCTGATGAACAACAGCTTCTGTTTTTATTTGATGTAATTTCTCCTAATATGTTATCATGGGGTGGTAAAGCTTCACAGTACTCATGTATCATGACTAACTGTCAAATGGAGAATAAAGTTTTACTTGGTTTGATGGGGCAGTTATGAAATATCTGGTTACGAAATATGCAAACTGTTGATGTCTCATATTGTTTCCATAGCTACCACTGCAAAGTGTCAATGTGTGTGTCCGTGTATATGTATGTGCGTGTGTGTGTGTGTGTGTGTGTGTGTGTGTGTGTGTGTGTGTGTGTGTGTGTGTGTGTGTGTGTGTGTGGTGTGTGTGTGTGTGTGTGTGTGTGTGTGTGTGTGTACATCAGAAAAGAGGGTAGGCAAATGTTTCAGACAGATACACAAAATTAACTGTTTTTAATGATATCTGGTCTTGTACCGTTCCATCTATTCACAAATCTTTGAAATCTGGGGGCAATAGGATAATAAACATTGACAAATTAACCCTCAATCATTTCAAGGTGTTTCACATTCATCAAACTGAATATGGTCACATGGGCTACCTGGGGGAAAAAAACAGTAACACTACGGTAATGCTAAATAAATCCAAGACTGCACATCATCTAGCGCTCAGGGTGGGCACTCAGAGATAAAGGCCGTTTATATATCCACTCACAAGGTGTGAGCATGTGGCCTTGTTTCGCATGCTAGGCTACGCCTAGCCATATGTCCTGAACATTCACTGCTGCCTCTCCTTAACGTCTTTCATTTTTTTACACACTCTCTCTCCCTTTTCTTTCTCTCTCTCTCTGTATCTCTCTTAATCTATACCCTTCTGTTTCTCTCTTCCATAATCTCATGGCAAACTCTTTTCTTTCTCACCTCTCTCTCTCTCTCTCTCTCTCTCTCTCTCTCCCTGCCAGCTGCGGTGTGAAACATTAGTGACCACTTAGCACATGATGCAGTCATCAAATTCTGGCCCCCAGCATGACCCATGGAAGAGCTCCAAAGCCAAGCATCCCAGTCTCTTTAATAAACACAACAGAAAGAGGTAAGGCAATGCAGTCACACAGAAGAACCTTTTGCACACACACGCCCACGCTGCCAGAACCTTACAATCAGCTAGCTTCAAGGTAGCTGAGGAACACCTGTTATTCCCAGTCAGTCCCAGGAGATATGACATATGGTATTTCAGTTTTGATAACTTCACAGGGGGTAAGAAAGATCAAACGGTAAACATTTTAGCGAATGAGTGGATTTGATATGGCTAAAGCTGTTGGTATGCTACATGAGCTAATGAGAAAATTAGAATAAAAAAATGCCTTTCTGTTGTTTTTTTTTTTTTTTCAATTGCACAGTAGGTTTCAGTTAAACTAAAGGACACACGGACAGAAACCACATATCATCATCATCCCATATCACATATCATCAAAAAAGAACACAGACAGAGGTTTTGAGGTCTCTGTCTAACAAAGGTCAAACCCATATGCCAATCATCGAATGACAATGATGTTCCCATTAATATCTGGACAGATGTGCTATATGGGAGAGGGGAACTTAAACTAACCCCCTAGGAAGAAAACAATGGCATAGCAAACTGATGGAAGCTGCATACATAATCATAAAAGCTGTTCCTCGTCCCATTTCAAAGATTTCTCGCATGTAATATTTTTAATACCATGCATTGATCTGAGCTGCAAGGTTAACTGTACTCATTGGTGAAAACTGATAATTAATAAATATACCTTTGTGTTTGGACTTCCGCAAAAGTATCACCTTTAGACTCCTAAACACTGTTGTGGCTCAGGGAAGAATTTCTAAACTTTTTATTTCCTTTTTGGAACAATTGGAGTCTGGTGATCATATAAAGTGCAAACGTCATTAGGAACGAAGCCCACCCCCAAGAGCATAAATGCATTGTAAATATATTGAACTGTGGATTAAGTGAAGCTGCAGATACTTTTACTGAAGAGGGGGAACTACTACTAAATTCTAAATCTGACTATCAGATGCGACAATCTTTAGGAATTTGATCTTTGAGAATGTCCATGGCACTGACTCTAAGAATTGAACGTGTCATACAGCATAGTGACTTCCTCTGAAAATACTTGAATTTCATAGCGAAATATTAAAAAACGCTTTTGTCACCGGGTAAAGGCCAAATGACTCAAGAAAAGGCCAAATGAGACCGGCCCCCTGCAGGACGCCCCCCCCACACACCTTTTTTTTGCCTACCCTCCCCCAAAAAACTACGCTAATTACAAACCTGATTACTCCGTGAGGCAAAAACAGATATCAGTGGCATATCACAATCAAAAAGCTCATGGAAGGCACAGCATGGATCAGCAGCAACATGTAGGGACAATGGTAAACAAAGTGCTTTCGGGCTTTAAAAAATGCTATATGCAATGCTACGTACCAAATACCTTTTGTCATCCACCCATGTAACAGTTTGGGTCATTCACTCTATTATTATCTACAGTTTTGTCCTGTACACCTAGCACCTGGGGATTAGTTTAGATATGTATACTATACAAACTCCTCTCCTGTAACTCTTTATAAGAAAAGAAAAAAAACTGTTGACATAATGATGAGAGGGTCCTGTGGACAAACTGATGACAAGGTACCCATGTTAAAAGCCTGAGTGAAAGTCAGGGAGAGACAGGGCTAATGTCTAGTCGGGGAGAGTTCTCTTTCAGAAAGAGTTCCTTAATTTCAGTCAGTAGGGGCCACGAGAACTTCAGTGTCCCTGTTGGAATGAGTTAACAGCTGTGGTCGGTCAAAGTTTCCTTTCAGTCTTTGAAAAAGGGGGATCCCAGTTCTCGTATGGGGTGCATACATTCACAGTGCATATACAATGAACTAACTACATGAGACTGGGCTGCAAATACAAAAAAAGGTCTGATTATCATAAAAGAACAAACACAGTGTTAATGGGTAAATAGACAGGTGTGTCAGTGTGGGTCAAACAGCATGTGTGTGTGTGTGTGTGTCTATGTGTGTTCTTATGTATGTGTATAAGTGTATATGTATGTGTCTGTGTGTGTACGCGTACATGAGGTTTTGCATGCATGTGGGTTGGAGTGTGCATGTTTGTATGCACATGTGCTTGTACTTAAGTGTGTGTGTGTGTGTGCATGTAGATGCGCATACATGCAGTTCAATTGAGCATGTATATTGTATATATATATATGTGTGTGTGTGTGTGTGTGTGTGTGTGTGTGTGTGTGTGTGTGTGTGTGTGTGTGTGTGTGTGTGTGTGTGTGTGTGTGTGTGTGTGTGTGTGTGTGTGTGTGTGTGTGTGTTTGTCCTTGTGTCAGTGTGTGCTGGCTTGTCCATGTATTTGTGTGTGTCTCCATGTCCCCATGTGTATGCCTGCATCTATGTATTGGAGATCCAATTAATTCAAAAGGTCACATAGAGCGTCCGAGACATGCATGACGCATCTTGCATTACAGGAGTAAATGAATCACGTGTTTTTTATCGCAAGCCTGCAGGTCTCTGTTGGGACTTCTATGTGTCTCCTCAGCAGTCTTGGGGACAATATGAAGATCAGGTTCTGCTAGGTTTCATCAAAACAATCGCAAATCCACATTCAGAGGAAAAAAAGGCTATCAAAAACCCCAGAGTCTCTCTTTGAGGAGGCCCTGTTCTACACATCGCAGTCTTACCCTCCAAGCTGTTTATAACAGTACACCAACAGTGCCATTCAAAGTACCATGTACTCAAACATCTGAGGTAAGAGGAAAAAATGTCTTGATTGTCTGATTCCTCAGAAAGGAAGTTTTTTAAGTGCTCCATGGAGATACGCTTGGACCTTTTCTTACTCATTCACAGTATCTTACTATTATCTTACAAGACTTCACTTTCAAACCCTGAAAAATCCTCAAAATACTGAAGCAGTTTCAGTCACATTATGTAGGAGTTAAATATAGCATATCTTTGGGTGAAGGGTATGTAAAACAAGCACAGTCAGAGTTTGACAATAAAGAGAGGGAGAAAAAAATATTTTGATCCACCTCTGCAGCTGAGGTGGGCCGGTGCTGAATATTTGAGTAAGCGTTGATCTGTTTAATTGACTGCGTTCAGTTTTTTTCTTTGCCTCACAGTGCCACCGATGCTTTGTTTAGGTTAATAGGGCTAATTGAAACCCATTTCCTTAAGTCAATCCTTTTTTGTCCTCCGGCAAAACATGCAAACAGCCACTCACATATATACAGACAAAGACAGACAGACAGAAAGACACACACACACACACACACACACACACACACACACACACACACACACACACACACACACACACACACACACACACACACACACACACACACACACAGTAACACACAATTACACACATACATATTACGAAGGTGTGAAAACATAACATAATTCATCCATGCAAAAACACACACACACACACACACACACTAGGTGTGCATTCACCCATGCATACACAACTGCACACACCCCCACATACATCAAAGTGTATTGGTCAGACATATGGCATGTACACAAGCATACATGCACACACACAAACACACATCTGTACACACACACACACACACACACACACACACACACACACCCTTTAACTCTGTCTGCATCTATTCCACTTCCCTTATGCATTTGAGGTGCATGATTAAAGTGACAGGGACATGTATGACATCTGCGAGTTGTTTGAGAACTTCCTGTGCCACAGCTCGACACTGGCACTTCTTGTCAAGGGAGGTAGTCCCTGTGACTTCTTCTGCCACCTGACCCACAGGAAATCACTGCATGACGGGGAGCTGACCAGGCTCTCGAGGGTCTCAGACTGGCTCCTCAGCAGCAGCTGAGGAGCATCCAAGGGGTCCTGGAGCTCACAGGGTGGGAACTGGAAGGGGCACTGATAGGCAGGGTTGCTCAGGAGGGCCTGCCCGAACAAACACACAGCGCTCGGCTGCCTGAGGCTTGGCGGCGACCCAGACTCAGCCCCGAGAACGGTCTCAGGAGAGGGCGGCGTTTCTCTCCACGGGTTGGAGTCTTGTTCCGGGAGGTCAGGCTCCTCTGAATAGAGACTGGCTACATTGATGATCTCACTGTCTGAAGAGACGAATTCTGCCTCTTGCATCTCCTCCTCGTCCAGAGACTCGGTGGTTGAGTCTTGGGTGTCTGCCTCGACGGCGCACAAGACGGCATGGTGGAGGGTGCCTGCATCGGTCAGGCAGATGACGATTTCATCTTGAGGCAGCGTTTCAGTGCTACTGGAGACTGATACATTTAGGGGCTCTGGCTCTACAGTATTAGGTAAGGAGATGTCCTCTAATTCTAGAGGATATCCGGGGACTGGACTCTCAGACAACGGCTCTGGGCTCCAAGCTAAAGCAGCAGTGTCGAACGGAGACAGCATCTCTTGGCATGAGAAGGAGTCAAAGGTTACTGGTTCGGGGGGGCTCAGGCTCTCCATATCCAGGTCTGGCATGGCCAGGAACTCTGGGTCCATAGTTACTGGTGGTGGAGGATCTGGGAAGCTAATATCTAACTGTAGTAGTTCTAGGGAGCTGGTTAAGCTGATCTCCATAGGCTGTGGATGGTCCTGGGTTGAGTCTGCTTTGTCCAAAGGTTCAGGACTAGACAGAGACTCTACATCTGAGTCAAGGTACTCTAGAAGTGGCTGTGTTTGGAAGGTGGGCTCTACATGCAGAGGTGTTGGGGACTCTGTGAGATTTGGATCTATAAGTTCTGGAGATGGACTTACGGACTCTGAGTACACAGGCTCCGGAGATGAGCCTGTGCCCTCGGGATACCATGGTTCTCTAGATGGGGGACTAAGGGGAACGTAAGATTCTACAGGGAACATTGGGTCTATGACATTGCGTAACTCTGAAGATTGAGGGTCTAATGTAAAGTCCACACACTCTGCCATAAGGTCGATTGACTCTGGGCTTGAAAGGGCACTTTCAGGAACGCACATTTCTGCCACCACATGGCCCCCATAGCCTGAATGGGGCAGATGTAGAACATTGGATTTGGGAGGCTCTGGACTTGGAGAGTTCATGACATTCAAGTCCACAGGCGAGGGGCAGTTCACGGCCGCATCTGCCGTGTTCTGCCTCACCAGGCCCTTGCTGTTTGCCTGGGTGCTGACGGACACGAGGCCGGCGGTGGTGGAACCGGCACCAGCAGAGGCAGGGGGATGTGGGGCCTCCCTCCCCCAGTTCGGGGACCAGGTGTTGTAGCGCTGTGTGAAGGTGGAGAAGTTGCTGTTGAAGGCACGCAGTTCGGTGCAGATGTCTCGGCGCAGCTCGGCCAGCTCCTGACGCATGGCTGACACGTCCTCACTCCACTGCTGGCTCAGAGCCACAGCCAGATCGGCCGTCTCCTGGACGTTGGCCTGCATGGCTGGGGGGATGCTGGCAATGCCGATGCCAGCCGAGGATGCGCCGGAGGGCAGAGTGGCAGCCGTAGAGGCGGCCGCCCTGGCCGCCCGCTGGCTGTGGAGCCTATCGGCTCTCCTGGGACGGCCTAGATCCTGGCGGGTCAGGTAGATTATTTCTGCCTCGTCATCTGGCAAACTGTCCTCATTAAGCAAACTAGTGCCTTCCAGCAAATCATGGCCCTCTGGAAGACAAATATAAACACACGAGCGTATAGGCACCCACCGGTGGGGACATCTGGAGAGCTTGCAGTCGCACAGGCGGCATTTGTGTGAGTACCAAACGTATGTGAGTCAAAGCAAGACTTGAAGTCCCCTTCGTATTTATCCAACCAAGACCCACTTTGGTATAACAACTTGTTTTCTGTTTAACTGCTGTGACAAATACACATGATTGTGTTACCTGCAATATGATTTAGTGATACAGTGATCACTATTACAGACAAGGAAAACTAACATTATTCAAATTTAGTTCAGCCTGGAGCTGGTTTCACTGCTCATTTTGACTCACATAAGCTTGTTTTGTTTCTTCTTTTCTTTTTTTTAAGGAAATGGATAACACTGCCTTCTCACTGAAATGTGTGCTTGCATAGACATCCCTCATCATTAAAGGCACAACGCAGACGTCTGCCTGCACAATTTTCTCAATAAACGTCAGTGAAGTAATGGAGACAAACCTTTGGTATAATCAAATCCAAACGGGATCAAATCAATTCTCTGTGATGATGGAGGTCTGTACTTTTGTGCATCAGAGAGAAGCAAATGCAAAAATGAAAGCTTCAAAACCTCTGGCACCCTGTGGTCTCCAAGGAAAGCAGGTATGAACCCTATTGAACGTGCTAGGTCTTGTACGACCTGTCAACCTGAAGTCAAAAGACAGAACCAACAATTTACCATCTCCCTCTACCTGAGGACAACCAGGGGAGAATGCTTACTCCTTACTTGTAGAGTGGTTGATGGCCTCCATGGAAACTTAGAAAAATGAGTTGTTTGGATTCCTAAACTGCTTCATGAGAGCAGTCAGATGTAACAATTCCATAGATACAGAATGTTTTCTGCAAGTTAAAATACAATGTTTCGGTTGCCAACTAAACAGTTACCAGAGAGGGTGGTTTAGGATCACCTCACTTATTAATCTTAGTGACATTCCTATTAGGGGTTCATGTCCCTTTCTCAATCACTCAGTTGTCAGTTAAAGCTCACTCCTAGAAGAAACAACACGAAATGTTTTCATTGAGAAGGCAGTGAAAATATGAATCAGAAAATGCTCAAACTACCTGCCCAGGCTCTCCAGTGTGTCCCCACCCAACCGCTCCAAACGCCTACATGGATACTTTCCTCAGTGCAGTCAGACAACGTTAAGCCACTGGTCTGTAAAGTCACAGGACGGAAGTGGAGCAGAGGACTGCTTTACTGTGGACTCCGCAGGAAAGGCTCAGCTCAGATAGGCCTGTCTCATTTTGCAGAGTGTGTGTTCGTGTGGGGACCAAACCAAACTCATGAATGCCCTGAATGACCCAGCCATGCGGTACCCTCTTCTGGGAGGGTGTTTGGACTGGAGGACAAATACAGAGCACCCCCCAACCCCCCCCCCCTCTATTTCTCTCTCTCACACACACACACACACACACGCACTCACACCTCACATCTCCCCACCCCAACCCCAAAGCACTGTCACTTTTCCCTGTCTCAGCTGAGGCAGAAAATGGAACAGATATCCAAATCCAATCCACTCTCACGCACTGTACACAAATGTGTGCACATACACACACACACACACACACACACACACATTTTCACACAAACATATACACACTCATACAAGCACACGCGGGCGCACACACACATACACACTGGAGGAGAAAAAAAATGACAATCCCTTGAGCTATGGAGTGTTTAAGGTATCAGTTCCACAAGTGTGTAAGCCTAATTCAATAGGGTTCATAGCCTAGGTCCTTAAGGAACACGGTTACCAAAGGGTGTACAAAATAAAGGCACAGCACAGTTATTTTCTCAAAGCAACTCGCATGCATGTCATGCAAAAAAAAAAAAAACACGCACACACACACACACAAAGCAGCCAAGATGTGGAGAGAGCAGGACATAGATAGAACAAGGTTGGTGCAGACGGTTCTGACCAACTGGTCAATCATTTGTGAATTAAGTGCAGTCAAATGCTAACACTGAATTCATATAACTCTGCTTTTTAGGCAAAAAGTGAGTGACAGAGCCACTAAAGTAACACTCTACATAAAGTATCACTTCAAGTATACTTAGCAGATGGGTTATCCGGGCTTGATCAATGGTCTATAAATATTTGATAGGAGTTTTTTACATCAATCCATTATGAATTAGGAGGCCTTCAGAAAGCTTAACACGCTGCACTGTTGATCGCTGTCAATATTATAAGGCAACGAGGACTAGTGAGGTTTGAGTGAAGTGTAATGAAAGGCCCTCTGTACTTTCTATATTAATGGGCCCCTACAGTGGGGCCAAATGTGTATGTCGAGTACTTCTTTAAAGCGAACGAGTCTCGAGGCCCTCCAAAATACTCACCCAAACACTTCATGCCGGGAGCTAAATCACGATAACACTGCTGTGGGATTGACGCGGCGAGCCGGAGCGACTGAGTTTACCTGTCGTGGATCTGATGGTGGACGTGACGGTAGAGGATGTCATGGAGGGCACGCAGTCGTCGTCCTGGGAGTAGCCGGCCTGGATGGCACGCAAGTAGCTGTGGCTCCGTGTGCGGAAGCAGCCCGGCAGATCCAGGGCCTCCATGGCCTGCGACTCCACCTCGCTGAAGACCGACTCGCACACGGATTCAAACTGCCCGTTGATCTCCGTCTCGCTCACCTAAATGAGGGTCCAAAGTGGAACGGTGATTAGCTCTTGCTCATCAGCTCTAAAGGTTCAGCTCTAGAGGTTAGGGGCTATTATTCTATAGGTTTTGGGATTTATCGCAAAACAAGGGTGCTGTCCTGAAACCATTCTGCCCAACTGAATGTGATTGATTCTTATATCATTTGGCTCTATGTTGACTCTGCCATTGGAGAGAATCTGAAGGTCAGCATTAGAAGTGGGTCATTCTCCTGTCTAATAGCTGAGAAAACGCCCGCCTGACTCTTGCCTTAAGACATTAGAATGCCATCTAAAAATCCTCAGATATACATCTTCTGACTGAGCGATATCAGTTTAGTGCCGCTGGATCTGTTCGATGGTTATCTTCCAATCTGGAGTTTACCATTTGGCAATCTAGAATATCGCAGATTGCCATCTTGTTCTGCTGCAAAGATTATTATCTGGTAACGACCTCAGAGGTGGCATGGGTAGGCACTGAAAAGAATGGCAGGGAATTGAGGTGATCTTTAAGACTCCTGTTGGATCAATACAACATTCCTTTAATACAGACATTCAGGTCTTACACAAAGATAAATGCAATAAGTCTATCTTTGGAAGCACAACATTTTGCTCAGGAAGACCAATATTAGTCAACATTAGTGGAAAGACAAATATATATTGAGACTATTTCAGCATTACCCATTTGAAATCCTTGAACTGTGTCCATAAATTCTTTTTTCAGTTACCCAAACACTAAGTGAGGAAATTGCTTATTCCGTTGTTTATCCTACGTTTTGATCTTTTTGGATGAAAATGAAATGTTTCTTACCACAGTACTAACTTTTATTCACACTGAGGTCTGTGATAACCAAGTCCTTTATGAAAATAAAAAGAATGGGGAGTACTGCACTGGCTCAATCAACTGTGAAAACGAGCGATTACAAAACCATCAGGCACGCTTCGAAGTGGACTTGCGTTTTGAGAGAATAATAAGAAACACCAAGAACCCTTCTGAAAAACATCATTGTCTGCACTGCGATATGTAAAAACAATGACGAAGGAACGTCACAATTAAGCCAAATATACAGTGTTTCCTACCTACTCCTTTATTTAACTGTCTGTAATTTAAATGTACTGTAACATAATGTACTTACAGTAATAGAAAGTCTTGACCACCGAGCGGATCGATACTTTGAGCGAAGATGAGACACTCTTTAAATATTCAACAACATTCACTTTTACCTGTGCAAAGAGCATCAAATCGCATGGATAGGCGTGCGGAAATTAAACCCCTTTGCAAACACCTCACCTCACAATAAAATCAAACAGCGCTTGAGCTGAACAAACACTCCTCATGCATTATTAATACGAGTGTAGGAGGAGAGATTTGGAGGGGTCTCCTCTCGGTCCTGATGCTGGGCCCGGAGAACGGTGCAGCTCTGTGGCTCTTCCTAGGATTTGGGCCACACCAGAGTGCCCAGAATGTGAGGGACATACTGGGGGTTGAGACTGAGGCCCGTTTTCTCCCCACCCCACCCCAGGGCTTTGTGGACCCACCTGGCTGACACAGCTGGCCTGGCTGAGGGTGCTGACAGCTCGCATGTAGCTCTGGTTCCTGGAACGGAACTTAGGGGAGTTATAGTTGGCGGAGGGATCCAGGGTGATGCTGGGATGAATGTCTCTCGTGGCTTGCAAATGGTAGCTCTGACTGGAGGGAGGGAGAGGGATAAGGGGAGAGAGGAACAAAGGAAGGGAGAGAGAACGAGGAAAACAGAAAGGACAATGGGAAGGAAGGAAAGGAGACACAAAATGACGTCGACAGTCAAACAGACAAACACACACATACAGGACAGAAATAACCAGTTATAGCACAGTTTCAAAAGTGAACTGCCCCCACCCCCATCTCCAAAACACATAAAAGGACATCAGAGATCCCAATGAAATAAGCACATCCGTGAGGTTACACAATTCACAGCAAATTTAAAATACATCTGAATGAACCCTTCATCACTCACAGGGAGAGAACATTTGCTATTTGACTGTATGGTTCAGCAGGATACCCTGTCACCTGCAAACCAGAATGAGACATACTATGACACTGTCAGGCCAAAGACAGGGGGTTTTGTTAACAAAGTCATTGACGTGTTGAGTGGTGTCCTCAAAATGGCAGTTCGATTTGCCTTTGTGCTGAAGCAACCAATCAATCGAGGGAAATGAGGGAAAATGCAAATAAGGCGGCTAGTTAGCAAGCCAGCAGTTCTACAGAGGCGCCGAGGTGTGAAGTGGCTCGATATGTCTGAAAACCCCAGGAAGGCGAGCCGCCTCTCAGTACAAGAGGTTAGCGCCGAAGAGAAAAAGAACTGCAAAAAGAAGCAATAGCAGTATGAGTGAAAGGCAGAGGGGGAATTTAAACCAATAAAACAGTTAATTTGAAGGGGAATGGTGACTGATGCATGATCTAGTGGTGATCGTAGAAGTGCATTTTTAGCATTACTTGAAAGTTACAAACTGTAAAACTCAAAACTCCACAAATGCGAGGCGGAACGAAGGACCCGACTTTCTGTGTCATTATGAGTGTTGAACTCTTGCCCACTCAGCAGTAAAGACTGATGGTGGACCTCATCTGAGGCACTTTTTTGGGCCGCCTTTCAAAGGTTCCTCACTATGTACAGTAAGCATTTTACTCACTGCTGCTGACTTTCTATATGTACGTACAGTTACTCCTAATCTCTAGAGACAGAAAGAGAGAGAGAGAGAGAGAGAGAGAGAGAGGGAAAAGAAAATCTGTTTCAGCAGAGATACAGTTGGCCCCTTTTCCCCCCTTGTCCTTCAACTCAAAGTTGGGTTTATTCCTGGCAAGAGTGTCCTTCCAGGTTTGCTCCGTGTTTTGTTTTTAAGACTGCCTCGGTTCATGGGAAACACTTGGAATGGGAATTCTGTGGTGGACTCTTGACCTTTCATTGTCCGGCGTGAGGGTTTGGTGCACGAGCCGTCCATATTGAGCACGTCAGCACTGGGACTCTGCCAACTGGCTCTCAATCCGGACAACTGCAACATGGCGGGCTGTGTGTGTGTGTGGGGGTGGGTGCTGTACTGTATGTATTCACCTTAGATCTGCAGCGAAATTGGTGATGTAGTTTAACACGTCACTGTTCATTTTATCCAAACGATACGAGCTGTAGGCAGAGAGAAGAGACGAGTCGTTACTGGACACAGAAAAAAAACTAAAAATGCTGACGGGATGGACGGTGAAAAATGCCCGGTTTCAGAGTGAGGTTTTTTTTTGCTGAATGTTTACATGTTTGACTTTGGGGAAGGGGGACAAAAATGTTTGCTTTTGGAAGCTGTGGAGCAGCAAACATTGCTGATCTTCGACGGTGATTCACGATGTGATGTCAACTGCCACATGTGGAGAGTGAGGTGCAGTTGTGGACTGATGCATGGGAATGGTGAACAGCGAGAACCAAGATCAGAGGTACTCACAAACTCACAAAGACACACTCAACAAAGATAACACAGACATTCAAACACTTTGTGATAGTAAAAGGTACAGTTCTCAGGTTTTGTTATTGAAAAATGCAACGAAACATTCAATGATGATACTTCTGAGGGTACTATTATAAATTGTGAAAAATGTATTCAGACATAAAACAAAGGACCAAGGCATAGAATGACAGGAATATTGGCTATAATTATCTTTTGTACTTCTGCATTATTGTGGGTCAAAAAGCCTTTTTTTTTTCTGACAAAAATTATAAACGCCATCTTAAACATGTATTTACCGTAAATCCTCAAATAGTGGCCGGGGCTTTTATTTACTTAGGCTGCACAGCGCACCGGCCTGTATTTGGGGCAGGCTTGTATTAGGGGCAGGCCTTTATTTCTTACGGCTCTTCAGAATGTTCAAAAAAGTTCCGTTGATTTGAATGGGGCACCCCAACGTTAGCAGGTCTGTCATTTCTTGATATTCACCACTGCGAAAAGTTAATGACCGCTGTCATTGGCAATTCTAATTCACATCTTTCATATCATTCCGCACGAAGTCCGGTAATTTAACGTAGCGGAAAGTCATTGTAACTTGAAGTCAGCAAGTAATGGGTTGCTACGCAACACCTGGAACGTTAAAGTTCTATTAGCCTGAAGAACATCTTTTTCTTAGCGGAAATCAGAAACAACAAAATCATTAAAAAGAGGTATTTTGGAGGAATGTCTTCTATCGTTTAGGCAAGTAACTGTATAATAACAAATTCGCCTTGTAGGCTGAAACATTTCTTTTTTTTTATTGCAAACAGCCATGAAATTAGCCAACATGAGGAGAACATGTATTTATGAAATGCATTCAATTAAATTGTGATGTCTGCTTTGTGCTGATGGACTGATTCTGGTAGGCTACAGTAAAATATTGTAACGTGCCGGCATAGTCGCCCCATAATGCCGTGCGGCGGGCGCATACTTTCCTCTATCTATGTGATACACTAGCACTCAACGATGTTCCTTATTGTTCTCATTGCATGCCGTTGTTCTGTGTTGGGACTGAGTTTATACAGGTGTGTGACGGTAGCACAGTCTCTTCGTGATAACTTGTACCAGGGCATAAAGCCCGTGCCATTTTGACATTGTGTTGTGTTTAGTGTTTATTAAATAGCCATAACAAATATTCCATACTTCCGTGATTTGTTACAATATGCTACGGTACCTTTTTTTTTACCCCCGGCTTGTATTCGGGGCCCGGCCTTTATTTGTCCGTATCGACCACGCCCCCGGCTACTATCTGAAGCCCGGCCTCTAATTGAATCCCGGTCTTTATTTGAGGATTTACGGTATGCCCATAAACAGCTATGATGTCACCGAGGTCTGGACCTGTGTTATTATTTCAGATTTATAAATAAAATTTGAAGCGGTTGAGAAGTTCTCATCTGAGCGTCTGCGTGTATAATAATTAATATTATTGTTATTATTATATACAATTATTATTGTTATTTAGTGTCTGCTGCGTGCAAGAGATGAGAGAGGACGCGGGTGTGCAGCCCCTCTCTCTCATAAATTTGTGTCGCCAGAACTTCCAGCTGGCAGCTTACCAGATTCGGTAAAAATAAAGCAATGATTGACATGACATTATCTGTAAGGACCGCTCGAAAATAGTAGCCTGGTATCAAGAATACAGTATGAAACATTTCAAACCAAATTTGCAAATGCAAGTAACCTGGGCCCTATTTTATGTAGTAATGTCAGTCTGCAATAGTGTTTGCCACAAGCAAGTTTATTTTTTTAGCCAAGTTAGATAACAAATATGTAGGCTAACCTTACATAGTATTTTAATACCAATGTCCTTATTACTTATTTTTTAAGCAGCAATGCTTATAAACATGAAAACTATTGTTGCATAACAAGGCATTCATTCTTCTCATCTACCTTACAGTATCACATTGATAATAAGATCTAATCAAGCCATGTCCAGACACACAGAAAAACAAATAGAACAGAGAAAGAGACCAGTCAGCCAAGAACTGAAGAAACTGTATGACATATGTAGGTCACACACACACACACACACACACACACACACACACACACACACACACACACACACACACACACACACACACACACACACACACACACAAAGGATCTTAATCACAAGCTTTTATATGTAGTTTATAGAACATTTAATCAAGTCTGTTGCCTTAATTGACATTCTTAACTGATTTTCAACTGATACATTGCATGTATTTTTGACATTTGGAATGACTTGTTCAATATGACCTTCTGATTTAAATTCTAATATCACATAAAGAAAATGAAAGATTTTCATTTGATCATGTATGGCATAGTTTCTGAAAGCTCACTCTCAATTACTATCAATTATGATTCATGATATGAAGGGCTGAAAGGACATTATAAAATAAAATTCATTTAAAAATGCATTTTTCAAATTTTCAGTCTCTGCCCTGTCCTGCACCTGATATAAATGTCCTAATCTATGGACAAAATATGTTTAATCTCCCCTGTAAGAGCTAGCCTTTGTTCCCTGATGAATCTGCGGAGGGCTCTTTCACTGGCACGGGATCCTTTATCAAGTCGCCACCAGCTCATTTGCCCACCACGTCCTCAACTGCAGCTAATGCACCCCTATTGTAGCCCAACGCACAGCCTGATAGAGACGGAAGACTCTGATATTTCTTCTCCCCTTTCCCCCTTTCATGTTCACAGTGAAAGGGCCCTGAAAGTGCTTTTTCAGACGAGTAACAAAGCTACACGGAGAAACAAAAGTCATTGTGCCGACATCCAGAAGAACAGCAGGGAGAGGTTACATTCCCCCGTCACAAAAGGCAAGGGCTGTGCTGAAGCTCTGCTGTGACCGCTTCACTAAAAATGTAAATGTGAACAGTGCGTGAGTGCATGAGAACTCCAGGAGAATCGGTTAAGTCTGGCATCTTACATGGTGATAACATCTATGGGTGTCACTTGTGTTTGTTGCGGTAAGTATTTCAAATTGACAGCTTAATGCAACGGGATGAGCTCTGTCCTGAACTAAGAGGTCTAGAAGCACAACGACTGTCATATTAGTACAACACAGTTGTTAAGACAAAAAACAACATGGAGACACAGACGTTATGGCCGAAGGCAGAGGAAGTGCACTCCCTGCATGTGTTTTGTCAAACGACCACAGGATAATGGACTATGAAGTTCTGCTCTGTCCAGTAAAAGGGAGGACAGGAAACAGCCACTGAACAAGGATCCGGGGAAGGCTTTCAAAGTCACTTTGTCGTATTAAGCCCTCTGCCATCATCTGCAGTCAGCACCAGAGGCTACGCTGGAGGACCAAGAAAAGAAACACAGTTCGACTTCGAGAGTCGCTACGTCAGATAGCCGCTGACTGGCATGGTATTAGCATGGCTCTGACATGTTTACATGTATTTGTTTACCAGGCACTAGCAGACTAGCTTTTATCCAAAGAGACAAACCGCTAACTGTTAGACTAACATATTTTATCATTCTTGGGGAATGGAACATTGCTCTTCAACATCCTATGTCCAAACATGCACTATGAGGAATAATGGACATATTCCTGCAAATAAAAGCGATTAGATCCACTTCAGTGTATGAGGTGTATGTAAAGATCATACACATTTTGTGAAACTGTTCGACTCCATATGGAACAGTAATCACAAACTAAAAACCTCATGGCCTCTGGGGCACTGTATTTCCTGCAATGTGTCACATGTATCACCGCCACCCAAAGGTATTTTTGACCTTGGATCTGAGTAACAAGCATACACAAAGCATGTGATTAAAGTGAATAATTGCCTTATGTCCCATTAATGAGTGTTTCAAGTGAGCTAATTTTGATTAATTAAGACGGCTCCATGTGCGAATAATCACAGATCACAAATTGAGCTATTTTTAAATCCACCCAAAATAACTTGGATTGATTAGATTGCTTTTTGGAGACCCTGCCCAATTTATAAAAAGCCAGCCATCATTATAGGAACGGGAGGGAGAGTGTAAGAGAAAGATTGAAAGACACAGAGTGCATATTGCCATTCAATTATTAGTCATTCATTATCAAGTGCTGTGCTGTTACAGCATTAGGCCACATGCTCCTCCTGACAAGTCTTGGTAAATACCTCCATTAAACAAATCTGGCAAGTCCTCTTAATCGCCTCAGATAATCCAATACTACCTCCATTCATCAGCCTCAACCACAGGGCAAACAGGCGGGACCTCCAGCACCTTCGCAGAAGATGAAACGCGATTATTAATTGAAATGATTACTGATGTCAATCTTGTCTCACAGGAGTGATGTTTGGGGTGTGGCTGGGTGGGTTGGGGAGAGCGAGCGAGCGAGTCACGGGGACGTGGGGGCCACGGTGTGTAATGTGTTCTTTATTGGTGAGAACAGTGAGAGACCCTGTCAGGCAGCACAGCGGGTGACAGCTCCCACTGAAGGTTATTTCCACCTTAACGCCATTAGCTCCCCAAACCCTGGCTGTCAAGTTTGCACTCGTCGAGTTTCCCCCGTGGGGCTATGAAATCGAGACAGGAGGTGTTCAAAAAAAAGAAAAGAGTGAAAAGAAAGAAAGAAAGAAAGAAAGAAACAGACGGTGGCCAGCACACAAGGCATCTTTCGAGGACCAATCTGGCTGGTGAGGTGCAACACAGCGCAGGCGTTAGTCAGCTGTGGTGTTTTACATGGAGGCTGAGCTCCGACCGACTTCCTTGTGGATGAACATGTCGACTTAT
Source organism: Clupea harengus (assembly GCF_900700415.2). Taxonomy (NCBI): domain Eukaryota; kingdom Metazoa; phylum Chordata; class Actinopteri; order Clupeiformes; family Clupeidae; genus Clupea; species Clupea harengus. Next base: position 22,343,671 of record NC_045165.1, read on the forward strand.
TGCTGTCGATGCGTCTCCATCGATGTGGTTTGATACATGTGTGAACAAAATGTCGAGCAGAGTGATTCTCTCCAGGGAATTTCTTTTTTAAACTCCCTTTTCTCTCTCCATATCCCCTGTTTACCAGGAACAATTTAATTCCAAATAGGCACTAGTTAGCAAGTGTGCCTCGGTCCTTAACATAATGGTTGAGCTCTTACTTTTCCCACAGTGTTCGAAGAGCAGTGCGTATCTATTGCTCAATCAACGGCATGACTAAGCCAAGAGCATTGATTATGCAGTTATGACCAACTCAGGGTGGCGTCTGTGGGAAATCCAGAGAATGGAGCCCCTGCAGCATCAGTGGAGAAGGAGCCGGAGGGCGTGAACACCACAGTGGGAATCCTTCCTCTGTGGTACAAAGGACCGCAGAGGAGTGTGGATATTAGGATGCTTAGTTTGGGATCCTGTGGTTCCATCGATAGGGCTGGACCAAAGGCTGAACGCAAGAATCCATATCTGGTCAATACAAACTCCTTCAAATAAAGACAGCACTTGTTTGGTGTACATGCTGTGAGGGGCACTTCTTTGAAAGATGCATGGTTACACTATCCTCAATAGAGATGTTTCAGTCCACCGGTTGTATTCATCGCTGTCCACTAAAGCATCTGTGAAAGACAGTTCTGTGCAACAAAAGTCCAATCTGCTTATTATGTTGACATAATAAGCACAAAGCAACCACTCGGCAGATGCACAACAGATGCACAGAGAGAAGCTGAGGGGTTCAGCTCGCCATATGTTTTGACTTTCAGCAGACATTTTAAGGCTGCTCTGAATTCTGTTAAGGCATTCAGTAAATCTTGAAATATTCAAACTCCTGCATCAAAATATACAGCAAAATATTTATTAACTCCCCCCAAATCCCTCCATTTCTATCAAGCAATTAATGAACAGTTCACAGCCAATTTGCAGTCACATAAATCTCTCCTAACAATGCCATCAGGTAGAATAAGATGCTCCACTTAAACTATAGGTAAATGAACATTAAGTATCATCATAATATTGCCTCTGGCGTCATGAGGTGCAGGATGTCTTCTATGATTTGATCCAATTATCGCTTTGCAGCCATGCTCTCACATCCACAGATTTAATTCAAACAACAGTGTGCTCTAAAATCTCTAGACTCCCCCCGACTCACTCCCAGTCCAATCTGCCTGCCCTGGTGAGATTCCGCCTTTAATATTAGCTCTGAAATGTGAGCTAATCAAATCAGAGGAGAGCATTTAAATGAGCTTCCTACTTGCTCCAAGGCATTCTTATTCATTTTTTCCTTCCCTATACGACGCAGGCATAAGTTATAGTGCCCCCCAAAATGGAAATGAATATGAATAAAAGCTCTCGACAGAGCTACATGAACACATGAAACGGTGATTGACTCACACCTATGAAACACAACACCATTATTTAAAAGAAATCAAACAAAAATCACTCATGATGAAAAAATGTATTTTGTTAGAAACACTTGACATGGGAAAGGGTCATCTTGACCGTGAGTGCGCTGGCTGGCTGGCTGGCTGGCTGGCTGGCTGGCTGGCTGGCTTTGCAGTGGTCTGTGCATTTGCGTTGGCCCCAACACAGCCTGTCTGGGCCGGCGCCGCTGGAGCCCAGTGAATCCTAATGAGCCTGGCTGTGTCCCCTACGCAGAGCCAGCAGGAGGCCCGGCTCAGCCACACACAGCCAGAGAGCACGATCCAGACCACAACTCAGTAACGGCCACCAGGACCAGCTAAACTAGGTCTCTACCCAAAGCACAGCATAAACATGTGGAAATGAGACTTGGAAGCTAGTTGTATGGCTCATATTGCCTCCTCTGTAAGGTAAGCTATTGAAGAGTCTGTTAGTATTTTCGAAACTAAGGTGGTGGATGGCGCCGTCTGGAGTCAGGTTGGACACCAAAGAAAAGGCTCAGAAGTTGTTGGCAATGGTGAGCACAGGTTTAACTTTCCTCCCACCTAACTTCCCACTGTTTTAATATCAGACACTACTGGAAGACCTGAGGAGGATGAGCAGAGTGTGAGGATGGAACTTTAATTAAAGATAATATTATCTGCCTCATAAAATGTAGGGCTAGGTTTGCTTGACTAATATTGTTAATATCACACTTCACTGTCTACCTGAATATGCAGAGTCACAGTGTAAAAAAGCCTGAGGTAAAACTATGGGACTGCTTATTGCACTGTGCGACTGCAGCTCAATTCCCCCACACACAATGGATTTGACATGGCAGAGCCAGAGCTGTTCCAAAGGAACCAGTGTTTTGAGAGTCTGCTATTTTAGCAGTTGCTGTAACTATTCATAATGAAATCAAACCACATCTGCAATGTACTGCATGTCTGACACTGCATACACAATGGTTTGTCAGACACAAAAGACCAACAGTTGCTATTTATTATGGTATTTTCAGTTGATACTATCCCTTGAAAGTCCACAGTGATCACATCTGATGATTGTCATTCTGAGATAATTTGGCACAGACAAACTCAGCCATGTTACATGAAAGTGACTCATTAAACCCACATATAAGTCAAAATCTGTGTGAAGATTCATGTGAGAAATATCACTGTGAAAGAAACAAATACATACACACACACACACACACACACACACACACACACACACACACACACACACACACACACACACACACACACACACACAAACACACACAGCGGCAATTAGGATGAAGGTGAAAGAAGTGGGCAGAATATCTTTTAATTAAACATCAAATAGAGCAAATCCCTGACGACGGCAGTTGGTGCAAGAGTAAATGTTTCTTTGTAGATATGGAGTCTTAAAAAAACTGGCACAGACAAAGTTCTGCATTTTTCAAAGGACAACAATATTAGGGCGTGTGTCCAAATAGCGTTCTTCTCTGGCAGAAAAGTGCTGGCAGGGCACTGGGGAGAGACGGTGACGACACCAGCACCTTACTGAAAAGTTCAGAAGAAGAAGTGCTCAGAGCGGCCGCTCGGAAAAAAGAAGCTGGGTGTAGCGCTTTTTGTCTAGGTGGCTGCGTACGCTCTCTCCTCATTGGGGACAATTGAAAAAAGACAATGGTGCTCATAAAAAAACCGCAATATGAACACTCAGACCCTTAGAGTTGGAGCTAGTATCTACTGTTGCCCAGCAACACGGGCTATGAAAGGGAAATGACAGTCGCTAATGTAGGGGACATGAGGTCACAAAGAGAAAGAGTGGATCACAAAGTAAAGATAGTGGACACCTCTGCACGGACAAAAGCAATTATAAGACCGCTCTTTGAATACCTAAGTGTAAAAGGGCACAGGATACAGATATTAGGCCCCTTTCATTTCCTGTCTAGCACCCGTTCATTCATCAACTTTTGTCCAAATAACTTATTAAATAATAAAAATCATGAAATCATAAAAAAAGTCTGAACGGACAGGATACAAAACATGTTCCCTGCTGTGACATTTATGGGAGTTTGGTCGTTGGACTCTAAATAGAGGGGGAGAGAGCAATTTTCATCCATAGATAAACACCGCCTGTGTTCTCGGTTGCAGTAATGGGGGAGTTGGGGCCGAGGGTGTGCCAGAAAACGAAATGCAGACGTCGTCGTCATGCTTTCATTATCATTGTCCTGTGATTGAATTTCCCAGTATCGGCGGAGTAATTCATTTTAATCTTCGACTCGTGCGTTTGTCCTGATGTCTCGCTATTACAGTCGCTGGGGTAATGGAGCTGTTTGCTATTCTGCCTGCATCATGTTCCAGTTGATGCTCTCAAGACACTTGTGATCCTGACGACGACGCTACTGCTACTTCACCGACTGCTGATTTATGCGGCGGATTTCAGTGAATAAATAATCTGCTTTCAATCCGTTTATTAGACAAAAAATAAATGTGGCAGAAAAGTCCTTTTTGACCTTCCTATCATAATTAACGTTCTCTACAGTGTTGGCAGACCTGCATATCGTCAACGGTACATTGAGGATACACAGGCAGGAAATAAGGACTCTTAGGCCGATATGAAGTAAACCAAATGCACTCTCAGTGCTGTATGTCATGTCTCAGCCATATTATCTTGCTAATGGATTTATAATCTGATAACATTATACCATTATCCAGGTAAGTATATACATTTCGACTGGGGGGAAATGCAATTGAGTTTGCTGCACCAACATTTTTTTTTTCAGGGAGACTGAATATGTTATTCGCTACAGATGTATCAGTATTGTCCTTGTCATGGTTAGAGGGCACATCAAATGTTTTTGTTTTACTCTGATGTCCCAGTAAGGGTTTCTTAGGAGGCCTTCTGTACGCCATCAGTAATCTCTCGACAGACTCTGAGTGAAACTGAATGACTGAATGACGTGCAGGAAAAACATCTCCCTCATCTCAGTGTTATTCACCTCAGGCTTTCCCATTTTTTCCTCCTCACTCTTTCTCTCCCAAGCACATCACTCTCAACCTTTGTGCCCTCAAACAACTTTCTTCGGAGATAACGCACTTGTCGGCTTATTTGAGTCAACGTATAAATGGTGTGGTAAGATAAAAGGGTGATGTTGGTGCGAAGAAAGTTTCTTAAAAAGCTTAAAGAGTTGGAGGCACGTTGCCCACGGTGTGATGCAGACAGGGGATCTGAAGGGGATGGAGAGATTTAGACCGACACCTGCTTCATGGTGGAATGCTTCTGCATCGGACGGTGTGTTCCACAAATCCTTTCCTCCGCTGTTGCCACATGTTTCGTGAGGCAGACAAGCCTCAGGAAGACATTATGCATGGATTCAGCATGATTGATGCACACACACTGGGATGTGCGAGCTGTCGCCGGCATTCCCCCACACCACTGGGGGGCGATATGAGGGGCAGGTCACCCAGACGAATGATGAGTAGGCATGGGAGAAGAGGGGCAGTGGGGGATGGGATAGCGGCGGACTTACCTCTGGGAGTCGGAGAGCTGCCTCTGCAGGACGGACTTGACGAGGGCGTCGGAGCGGGCACTCTTCTGCGGCGAGGTCTTGGGGCTGGAGTCGGACTCGCCGCTCTCCTCGTCGCCCATGGCTTTGACGTAGCTGCTGCTGCGCATCCGCCGGCATGGGATCTCGTCGTCCTTGCCGTCGCTGCCGGGGTAACCACCCCACTCATCCTGAGGCACCTGAGGTGGGGCGACACACACACTGTTTAAGTCACAGCTATAGTTGGGGGGAGTCTCACAGCCATGGAAACAATGCTATCACTTGGTTCTTGACTAAAAGAATAACTGTACACTGTACAAAATATCAGTTCTTTTTAAACTACTTTTTTTACATTTGCCATGAGATTTCATTATTTCTTGTTCGCATCTACACATGATAACACGCATATACATGCTTGTGAGACGGCAACATTTTAGTGTAAAACTCCTACAAGATAATTTTCTACCCTCTATGTCAGTGATGATCATTCTAGGAGGAAACTAGTACCTCTCCTCACCTCGAGTAGATGGGTCCGCTCAATGGATGCATATGCTGTTAGATTGAATCTAGCTGATAGCAAAAGGCTCATACTGTCATTTTATGCCTGGGATGGCATGGTCACTTGTAAAACCACCTGCATGTTATTACCACTTTCCCTTCTCTATTTGACCACCAAGCAAAAGTGTTTCACTTCTGAGAGCCTTTTTCATTCTCAAAGGGCCATTTGGAGCTGAAGTGTCCCACACGGCTCCGCATGGGGCTATAGAATTCAGATGAGAGGACCGTAATAGAAACCAGAACCACAGAAAATTGTTCTATTTTGAGGCCACCGCCAAACAGAGCGCTCTTTTCACAAGTGTGGAGAACACACACTCCTGTGTAGGATGAAATAACAGTGACTACTCGGTGACAAGTTGTCTGTTGTCAAGTTGTCTTTGAAGCGTGCGGAACGTGCCAGCAAAAGAAAACTAAATCTGTATCAATCAAGAATTGAGTTCTTATAGTAAGTAAATTCTCCCCATATCAAACGTTGTACTTAGAGTCTTAGAAAATGTTTGTTTTGTTTTCTCGTCCCAACAGAGTAATACAGAGAAAAGTCCCACTACGAAACCTCTAACAAGCCCTACTGTTTTAACAAAAGTATGAAAAACCCAGTGCAACCCACAGGAACGTTTTATGCGTAGAGGTGCTCCATGTAAGACCCTTCACCTTTTTCAAAGAGCTCATGAAAAAAACACTTAAGGGGTTTAGGACTGGAGAGTCACGACAGCACAGACAGAAAAGTAACATGTGAAAATGGACCATGCTGACCTCTTTGCTGGCGAATCTGTCCGAGCAGGAGCCGCGGTCTCCTGGGTCACAGGGAGGTAAATTGTCTCACCACTCAGAGGACAGAGAGCATCAAGTCCCACTCAGCGCCGCTGTTGCGTCAATGACTGACTCCGATAGAAAAAGTCGGGCCAGATTTTGGCATTATACAAGCACATCTTCACTTGAGGTGAACAACAGAATTCAATTACAGCGGCTACAGCAGGGGCTGAGTCAGGCTCAGTGCGAGCTTTTAGAACACACACACACACACACACACAGACACACAGACACACACACACACACACACACACACACACACGCACACACCAGACTGTAGTCGAGATGCCAACCCACATACATGCCAGACCCTAGGGTTCCAATTTGCCCTCAGGCACACTAAACACTGTAGTAGGGCAAGACACTGTGTGTGTGTCTGTGTCCCATAGCTATGGACTGTGTGTGTGTGTGTGTTTGTATGTGAGAGAGAGAGTGTGTGTATGTGTGCGTTTATATGTGTATCTGTATGCACACAAAGGGGTATACTTTGACATGTAAATGAATGACAAACTCTCTACCCAATTCCCACTCACATTGAAATCTGTTTATTTGTTGCTATTATGCCGTATTGGTGTCTCCGAGAAGAGCAAGGAGTGGGGGGGCCTTCTCCCCCTTCATTAACTGTATTGATATCAGAGTAAGCCCTTGCCCCATTGATGTCCCATCATTTCTCTCAGTATTCTTTAATGTCTAAGTGGGGGGGAATCACTGTCTTTTATTGGTGAGCTGATTTTGAGAAATTAAACTTGGTTTGCAAGCTATGCAGAAAACGTGTTGCCTGGCTGGTACAGTTTCCTAGTTGCTATGCTAGCTAGCTAGCAAGCTAAGGAAACTTTTAAATAACCTTAAACAGTTTAAATGGCTGAGTTCCTTTTGCATGAAATGATAGCTAGTTATCTAGCTGATGTTACAGTCTTCTCAATTTAACTTATACAATTAAAATAAACACTGTGAAGCTTCTCTACTTGGCCCCCAAATACATAAGATTAATTAATTTAGCAACTAATTAGTTCGTATTAACACACCCTGGCAATTGGCAACCGTTAAAAAGGCTCTCTAAACTAGAGTTAGATAGCTAGGTTAACTGTCTTGAGACCTTAACTATGACTGTGCCATGAATGAATGCCATGAATACTGCTCTATTTGAGTCACTACACTATTCCGTAGTCACTATTCCGTAACAAGCTGTTTCATGTGGGAAGGAAGACAATGAACTTGGTTGTGATTGACGACTAAGTGAGAATGTCAATTCGTCATCAATTACGGATTGTTTTCATCTGACAAATTAATGGATTTGATATGTGAAAGGGGCTTCAATGACTCCCCTCTCATTTAGCAATAATTGATTAGGCCCATCTCTCCAATCTCACTAGCATTATCTATCATGACAGCCTCTGCCTGTACAACACATCTCATCACGATAATGGACATGTGCTTTTCATTAGTAACAATACCACGCATGATCAACCAATGTGCTGGTATCTTTGATGGCATTCAAGAAAAGTGCATTCATCTCCTTCATCATATTACTTAGCATTGAGCCCTTTCTTAGCCCCGGCCTGCGTCAACACACAGAACATTCTGGCGAGGTTACTAATGGACCAGGAGTTGATCACAGCTCTAGAGAGAATAGTGTGTCATCTCCGTCACACATTCTGTCATCCTTTTGAAACCACCGGCTGTGATGTGGTACAGTGCCAATAGGCAAGCTTTTGACATCCGCTAATGATTGTCATTATAAAGCTGATGACAGGGTTTGGCAGCTGCCCGGCAACGACACGGGTCAACAGGGTGGAAAAAGGAAGATGAAAGAAAGGTCAGAGAGTTCGGGTTGATTTTTTTAAGCACCAGAATGACCGTGACAACACAGTTCAAATGTGGGTGCTATTTAAAAACCACAGTGCAAAAATCTCATTTAGTTTAACAGTAAGTAGAGTCAAACACGATATTAGTAAGCAACTCAAGTGACCAAAAAATAACAAATTGACATTTGAAAGCCCATAATCATCCCAACAGACAGTTGCTTACTCATAAAGAGAAAAATTCTACTGTGTCAATAATGGAGAGACCCAGGTATTTAATGGGAAGAATTAGGACAGAAGTGAACACTTCTTTGCCTTTTGGCCATAATTCTCATTTAGCAGTAGCCAAAGGCGTTCATTCTGTTATTATTCCAACACATTAACATCAAACAGCCTGAATAACTGTTTACTAAATGACCCCAGTTCTCACACACAACTTCATATTCAGCAGTTATAATAATACAATGGGTCAAAAACTACACCTGTGTGACTGACCTATGATATGAGCTGGATGCAAATCCATCTATGTCTATGAGTCAGCCGTGACTGACAGATAATGCAGCGTTTGTAAGTCCCCTTCATGGGACTTTATGCAATGTCAACATCAAGTGTTGCCTTGCCAGTGTAACCATCTCCTCTCCGCATGTACCACACGTTTCCTTATGAACACACTCGCCCACACATACGCACAGTACACATTCGGATGAAAGCTCCCCCACATAAACACACACAGAGGACAAACATGCACTGTGTAAACACTGAAGTCTTTGGGTTAATTAAGTCTTCGAGGAGTTTGATATTTTTAGACGTTTAATTAAAGAAAAAATGCCAGAGGACAGGTGCAAGCTGTGGTGAGATTTGTTTAATTTGAAATCAGTGATAAAGTGGAGAGATTGGAGGGCAGTAGAAGAAGAAGAAGAAGAAGAAGAAGAAGAAGAAAATGCATTCCCATCTGAAGTCATTCATCTTTCAGTCACAGTATGAAGCCACTCTGAAAGATGTGCAACTTAAAATGAAGCCTTTGCTCATACCCCCAAATCACAAGCCCTTGGTTAGACGCTAAGTGCTAAGCTAAGTGTGCATTTGTGAAGGGGAGCAGAGAAGGCATTTGGGCATGTGTGTGTAGTTGTGTGTGTGTGGGAGTTCATGTATGTTCATCCTTCCTGAGGGAGGTGTGGCTCTACTGTAGTTCCAGATGCAGTTTGGCAAGTCAATTCCGCTGAGGCGATCTTGCGATGACAACGCGACTAAAGCTGATGACAAGCGGGCCGGCCTCCTGTGGCCGAGGCAGAAGGCAACGGTACCAGGGCTTACATAAGGATGTCACAGACTCCTCACATGCTGGTGGGTAGGTGGGGGATTGAAACCCTCCTTTCTCCCCCTCCCCTTCCCCCTCTTGATGCCTCACAATCTTGCCCTCGGATTGGATGAGGCTTGCTGGCTCTGACTTGCTCCCCTCGTGCCAAGACACATCAGGACCTCCTCGAGGTTTCAGAGGGCCTTTGATGTCTGTGGAGGCACTAATGCCTGGGCAAAACTGTCACTGTCACTCGTTTCTCTTCCTCTCTCCAGCTCCATCTCTCTCTCTTTCTCTCTTTCTCTCTCTCTCTCTCTCTCTCTCTTTCTCTTTCTCTCTCTCTCTCTCTCTCTCTCTCTCTCTCTCTCGTGTCTACTTATACAGGGCATGGTTATTGCAGTGAGACTAACAAAGCCGTGAGAGACCATGTTTTCATCACACACATGCGTACGCATGCACGCACACCGCTCGAGAGGACACAGAGAACACAGCTCTCCGTATCCACGACAACAAGAAGCTGAGCTTTATTGAGTCATTGTCAGGCCTCACCCTGGGAGAAGCCCTATGCTTTCTGCCTGAGCTGCAGTTTAGCTTGTCTTTCATCACGAGGCGCCTATTTCTCCTTCTCTTTCCCTCTGAACTGATCACCTTTGGCAAGTCAATATGGTAATTAACTGGCTTATTAAATCCTACCGCAATGCCCAATCAGCAAAACTATCAAAGCCTAATTGTCACTTTGTACTCTTCGCAGGGGAGCTGCGTTTACGTGGAAAACTGAATTAATTCGGCAACCAAAAAAATGGCATTATAAAATGCTTTTTTATGGTAGGGAATTTTAAAGAGGAGCTACATTTAGCTTGTTGGATCACTGGATCACTAAATATGCCTCTCTACACACTGGATCATTAAAAAATGCCTCTCTCTACACTGGATCACTAAATATGCCTCTCTCTATACACTGAATCACTAAATATGCCTCTGTCACCCTGACTAATAGCTGCACTTCACAGCCATTTCTTCTAGTGCTGAAAACGTGCCAGTCAAGACTAGTTTACAGTTAACAGTTAAAAACAGTTTACAGAGCTGTTGTGTGGATTTGTCCTGTTCTATTTATGCTGTGATAATGAAACAAAAAAATAGGGGGGGGAGGGTTTCTACACTACACTATAATTCACAAGCAATAAACTAAATTTACCTTGAATTTCCATGAACTAGCTCTCTGTGCATTGTATATCAGACTAATAGTTTTGGTATGTTAATGCACAGCAAGAGGGGTCTATTGGCATATCAATCCAAAATGTTTCACCATTGCACAAAAACACTTTTTCAAAGCCTTCCTATAGCATGTCAAAACAGTAAATATTGGACCACACAGCATGGACTAGTGGCACTCGACTGGGATGATTGCTCTGGTGGGAAAGAGGAATTCCAGTGAGAGTGACGGGAAGATGTCACCTTGCTGATGGGACAATGAACCCAGAGAGACTCGAGAGCCATTGGAGCTGCCGCAGCAGGAAGCAAATGAGACGGGAGATGAAAGAGTAGGATAGTCAAGGTAAGAGGGACAAAATGATACAGAGATGGAAAACAGGGTGAGTGAGTGAGAGAAAAGGGGGCTGAGGGACACCTTAATCTACAGAGAGATCCAGAGAGAATGGATAGATAAGAGAAAGAGAGTGAGAGAGAGAGAGTAAGTGAGCCATGCGGACATGGAAGTTGATAGAGACAGTGAGTGTAAGAAGAGGAGGGAGAAGAGAGAGAGAGAGAGAGAGAGAGAGAGAGAGAGAGAGAGAAAGGGTGCCAGTGCCCAGAGGGGAGCAGATTTGAGAGTGTAAACGAGGTGGCAGGTGGTGATGAGCCTGGCTGTTGGCACTGGCTCACCCTCTTTCTCACTTAATTTAACACTTTATTGCGCCGCCACCTCTAGCGCCTGAATCAAGCCTCCCATTCCAAAGGAAGCGACGGGGCTGCAAAGGGGGCGGGAAGTTCAGGTGGAAGAATAATTGGGGACTAATTTGTGGAACCGCTCCGCCAATGATGCAGTACCATCTCCGGTGATAGTCGTAATTGTCAGCAGTTCTGATTTGAACCAAGGCAGCAACGTTGTGTTTTTTCGTCCCTTGTGGCTGTAGCATCCAGTGACGATGAAAATAAATCAGTGGTCCTCACACAGACCCCCTCATGCTGGCCACACTTGGTGGCTTGGTGGAGACACAGAGCGGACACAGGTGGACTCGCTCTGCAGGGTCTCAAGTGCTCTCTAGAGTTGTCATCAGCGAGGTGAATTGTGCCTCTAGTGGTTTGGAATGTGAAAAGAAGCCCAGTTACTCTGCATAAAAAGTGGGGACGATGCAAATACGTGTAGCTAACTAAATAAATAAATGAATGAATGAATGAATGAATGAATGAAGAAAGGCACATAGCAACAAGCTTGTGGACGTTTAAAAGTCACCCTTCCTAATGCCCCATCCTTGAATAACAATTCAATCTACCTGCCTGACTGCCCTTGTTGATGAAAGCTGACCAAAATAGGACCTTTATTTTCTTTCATTTTGGCCCAATGTGAATCCAAAGACCTTTCGGGTGACTTACATCAAAGACAGAGCATGAATTCCCCCGGGACCCTGAGTCACCGCGGCTGCATTGATAATGGGACCCAAATATAGCCCAGTGATATACTGCAGTGCTATTTCTGGAGCCAAGTGTTTATCAACCCCCAAAATGCAATTAAGTCCCCAACAGAGGAATATGTGCAGTGCTGTGCAGGTAGCTTTGAGAGAACAACTGTGTACACAGCTTTTCACTGTGCAATGACCCCATAATGGTTCCTTGGTTTCAATTCTCATTTAAGAAAAACAACAATCAACACAGTAAAACAAATAAACAGAGATTTTTAACGACTTCCAGACCGTGCCTGCATAAATTGACATTGAGGCATTTTGCTCAATCTGATTAACCAGTATAGAGGGAAACAAAGCACTTCATGAGGGATAATCAGGTAATTATCACAGAACAATCTGTTTAAGAAAAACAGCAGCGCCAGATAGAGCTCCCTCGCAGCATCCCATTAGGCTGACAGACATGGTCTTATTAGACATTAGACACTGACATCACGGTGTATAGTCTATAAATTAGACTCCGTCATCAGACTATACAGCATCAGACCTGAGCAGCATGGGATGTGTAGTAAGAAAAAGACCTCCATGTTGCCACCGGTGATTCCTGTAACGCTCGAGTCCTCCGGCAACAGTGTCGCCTCCATGGTGGCACCTTAAAGCCTTAAAAATCCTGCACACGGCTAAAACGATTACCCGAGGCATCCAAGTGCATAATAATGATTAGGTTTGGATTGATCCCCATGCATTTAATCCTCTGTTATTCACCTTGTTTGACAGAATAAAATGCCTTGATAAGAGGTAAGCATTCTCACACGACAGCACACTCTTACAGATACGATACCAGGCAACATAAAGGAGAAACCAGCACCAGTCAAAAGCCTGAACAGGTAACTGACAACGAGAGAGTCATTAATTGCTTCCATTTGGTCATCAATTCTATAGTTCACCCTATTACGCACACTTAGAAATAATATGGAGCCATAAGCATTTACCACTCAAAGAGCTTCACTGCTCCTGATGTGAACTCACTGCTAATGTCGGATATGGTTAGGATTATGAAATGCCCGGCGCTGACTATAAAATCACAAGCTCTTGCTGACCAGTTAATGCAAGTCAAATTGCCCCATTGTTTGCAATATTTCCATTCTCACTAGCAGAGCCTGTAAATCCTTCTCCCTTTCTGGATTTACTCAATGCACTTTAGCCCTCCCAGTTACTGTGTAGGCAACTGTAAACAGCTAAAATGACACTCCAAGATATAAAGTCACCACTACCTTTAAATAGTGCAGAATATCTTTGTTCAGATTTATAGTATAATAAAATATTGAATGAGCTGACTACTGTGGTCAATTGAGGTCAAACGATTGCCTCCCTCTGTTCTACCGGAGCAGTATTCATTATCTCGTGGCTTCATCTCTCACAACGAACGGCAGGAACTGACCTGAGGTGAACTGAAGGAACTGAAGTGTGCTTTGCATACCTCCAGGGTGAGAGCAAGTGCAAATAGTCAGTCAGTACTGACACTTGAAAGACAACAGGAACCATTCAAAAAAACGCAATTCCCCAAAGCACTCACCTGCAGGTAATGACAAGCCCTCAAGGAGGGCTTCAGGTCCTGAGGCATTACAGGTTTCTCCAGGTTTAGGGAGGACTTCCTGTAAGCCTCCTTGGCCTGGCTGACGGTGAGAGTGGACCAGGAGCTCCTCTTCATGAACTTCCCCTCAGGCGCCATGGCCATGCTCTCGCAGGCTGAGCACTTGACGTCGTTGTTGCTCTTGGATGTTTTCAACGAGAGGTCGCCAAAGTGGCTCTGCACTGCGTCCGGGTAGCAGTGGCTGATGTGATCCACGTGGTGGCGGCTCATGACGCTGGGCGTCCGGTATGTGCTGTCACTGTCCAGGTTGTCATCGGAGCTCCACCAGCCGGCCATGCCTGAGCGGTGCTTGGAGTCCGGCTTGCGCTCCTTGCTCTTGCTCCGCTTGCTGTGTTTGTGGTGGCTATGGCCGTGGTGGTGGTGGCCGTGGTGGTGGTGGTGGCCGCCGCCGTCGGATCGCGAGTCGCCCTTTGTGCCGTTCATCTTGGACGAGCCCTCCAGCGAGTGAGACTTGGTGAAGAGCTTCTGCACAGAGTGCACCAGGTGCCGGATGCGCCCGGGGCTCTCGTTGCGCTGCTCGCTGGTGGCCGTGGTGGACGTGCGCTGGTACTGGAGTGTGTGGAAGCCGTCGCGGTGGATGGGCAGCTGCTTCTCGAACTGGTCCAGCAGGTTGGCCGGGATGCGGTTCATCTTGCCGCTGCCTCCACCGCCACCGCCACCGCCACCACCACCACCACCACCACCACCCCCACCGCCCCCGCTGCTGCCGCCGACGCCACTGCTGCTCCCGCCGGCGTGCGACGTGGAGCAGTCGTCCCGCGAGCCCTCGTGGTGCGAGCTGTAGTGCATCCGGGGGAAGGTGCTGCTGGAGACGTGATCCGAGGCCATGGAGACGGGCATCACCATGCACTCGGAGTGGATGGAGCTGCGCGGCGAGCAGCGGTGGTGGTCCAGCGGGCAGCTCTCGGTGGGGCTGAGCAGGTAGGACTGGCGGGGATCGACTGGCCCATGCTGCAGGTGGTCGAAGGCGTGCTCGCAGTCGGAGATGCCGCACGTGTGCGCTGACGAGATCTGTAGCTGAGGCCGGCCGCCAGATAGACCCTTCATATTCTTGGGAGGGGGAGAGTAGCTGTCTTCATCGAAGTACTGGGATGGCGACCATGAATACTGCTGGTCTGAGAATGGAAAAGAGATGGCAATGTCAGAAACAGATGCTGCCCTTGAAAGGATCTCAGTCTTAATATAAGATATTTGATATGTGCATACAGGTACAGCTTTTGAGAAAAATACAAGATGTTGGTTTTGAAACATGGAAAGCGCAGTCATGAAATGTCACAAGCACTAGTTTTTCACCCACCCTCCCTGCCATTCTACCCTCTCCCCTTTTTCTCTCCTGTCTGTTCGTGCCAGACAGCGAGGGACAGCTAGCAGCTACCAATTCCATTTATCCGCTGCAAAGTAAAATAATAGCCTATCATTTGGGGAGCGAGGCATCATCCGTCAAAGCCAGCTTTAGGGAGAGAGAGCGCTTTTGAGGTGCATCAGCGGACGTCCTTGAGAGGCAGCACCACAAGATTAAAACTACATCCCCCGTAATCTTTCATCAAGGGCACACACTGGTAGCCCACGTTTAACTTAATCAGAGGAAAAACTGTACCCCCATACAGACCACTGTTCTCCAGTTCTGCAGGACTATTCCCTGATAAACACGTCAAGAGGTCACTAAGGTAAGATGATTTATCAAAAGCAGTCATCAAACCTCAGGAGTTGGTCTGAGCTGGTATGCTTCTATAATTTGCAATGCAAAATGAGGAGATAAGATATACCACTGAGAATATTCTTGCCCTTAGGTTATGCAAACCCCAATCAATATAACCTTTTTTTTTACATGTAGGTATATACCTCAATGTGCTAAAGTCAGTTATTTATAATCCTCTATTTTAGAGTTAAAACAACATTGAAGGTCAGAGTTTATCTAGTACACAGTAAAATGGATAGGGATACAATTTGATAAGCCCTCTCATACTGTGGCAATTCAAACTGTGGGAACGAGGCAGATATTGGTTTGGGCCTTAAAGATTCTTTTAATGAGAAGGATTAAAATGTACCTTCAGACGTGGGAGGGTTCTAGCTGTAAAAAAACAAACTGCCTAGATATGTTCATAGATTGATTCCATTCTCTGACAATAAGTATTTGGATAGTACTTCATCAACTGCAGTTAGTAAATCAGGTCAGATTGATGGGAGCTGCCAGCTTTGAAGCCTGTGTTCCAGCACCCACCACAGACTGTTCCAGTAAAGAAGAAAAAACCACGTGAAAAATCACTCATCCCCAAAAAGCGTCACTGGAGAGCTGCACTCACAGAAACCTGCAGAGGCAGTGAAACCGCCACCTTTTGAAGGGAAGGTTATTTTTTAAAGGGACGTGTAGAAATGGACATTTTGTGTCGACGGGGGCATGTTTTAATCTAGTGAAAACCCAGGGACCACAGGTGAACAGCTCTCCAAGACACAGCATTAGGATATTTGATTCGATATTTACGGACATCTCCAAAGAGACAGAGAAGACAGAGCCAGAGATTTTCAATTCCCTGAAACCCAGCATGCTTTAGTGAACACCCAGCCACATTAATGGGCCATGTTGAGTAACAATGAATGATAATGAAAAACAGGGGGAAATGCAAATCTGGGCTTTAAAAAAAAAAAAAAAAAGATTCCAACAAAATAGAAGCAAGCTGTGATCAGTCCCTCTGGTGTCCAAAATCACAAATGAGAATGTCTGCAAATTGGAGCAGAAGCACTCCAATTACCACAACTCCCTAAGATGGATCACATGCTAAATTATAGGACTGAGGATTCTGCAGAGTGACCTCCTGGTTGAAGTTTCTGTGCAGTGACCACTGGACACTGGACTGGATTTTTGCTCTAGGGTGACATCCCTTTGGGTTATGCAACGCTCCATGCTTCAACCCCACTCGCTTGGATTTGTCTCTTTTCTCTGTGTATGCAGGGGACAGCATGGGATTGGGAGGCTGATACCCAAAGTTAGTCTTGAATATTTACAGTGGCTGCTGAGCCATACTTCTGGGAACTACACAGAGAGTAAGGCTTCGCTGTGACTCCCATCGGAACTACACAGAGAGTAAGGCTTCGATGTGACTCCCATCGGAACTACACAGAGAGTAAGGCTTCGCTGTGACCCCCCATCGGAACTACACAGAGAGTAAGGCTTTGCTGTGACTCCCATCGGAACTAGACAGAGAGTAAGGCTTTGCTGTGACTCCCATCGGAACTACACAGAGAGTAAGGCTTCGCTGTGACTCCCATCGGAACTACACAGAGAGTAAGGCTTCGCTGTGACTCCCATCGGAACTACACAGAGAGTAAGGCTTCGCTGTGGCTCCCATCAAACAAGATCAGACTCTAGGAGGAGAGTGAATAACAGGAAGGAAAAAAGAACCCTGGGTGTTCGCTGCCTTTTTCTGGCAAACTCTGGAAATACCAATGTCATGGCATCCATAAACACAAGGCACGGGAGATTGAAGTGAAATCAATCAATGGCCTCAGGAACTTTAACTTCCCTTAACGACCTTTGGTTATTCATTTATGCTTTTCAGAAAATGAGCCTTTGTTTATAATGTCAGAATGTGCTTGCTCTCTGTCCTCTCTCTCGATAGCGTGTGTCGATTCTGCTGCATTTATTAGCCGTCATTAAGTTTGCATAGGAAGGAATATCATTGCACATCATTTGGACTGTCTCCAAACAGTAAGAGGCTTTGCACATAAACACTGCCGTCATAACCGAGACAAAGCACTGGGATCAATGTGCGCTCATCGTCACAAATGTCACAAGAGCCAACTGCTCTAACTAAGGAGTGTGGGGGGAGGCTGGCAACAGATCCTGACAAACTGCATCCATGTTCAGCACTTTTAGCATGATCCCAATGATCTGAATGTTACTACTGCAGTATTCCATACCTGCCTCAATCATCAGGCATCACTGAGGAAAGTGGATTCAACAGGACAAACCGCTTTCTAACCCTCCACAAAACTCCCAACTCACCCAAGTCTGACCAACATCCATTTCTGACTAACGTTTATATTTCATCCTACTTTTGCTCATATGTTGCACTTCGCCACTAAATAAAGGACATTGTGCTTATTCCACCATTTGACCATTTAAATAGGGATGTATCTGCTTAGAGTGAGTGTGAAAGGACCTTTCTTTCTTTTGGACCAGTGACTGCACCTGAAAACAAAGTTAAAGGATAATTGAGCCAAAAACAAACTTTGACGCTAAAGTACGCAACCTTCAGATTTGGCAGAGCTTCGGTTTTCGAGCTATAAAAAAGCTGCTCTGGCAGATGTGGCGTTCTGCTGTGATAAGATACCAGAGAGACCAAAGATTACAACACAATATAAACAAAGATATATCATGGATCTAACCCACTTTGTTTTTTGCATTTACTACAGTATGTCTAGTATAGTAATTACTATAGTATTTTCTGTGTTGATTCAAGCAAAATGCTATAGCTGGTTCAGCTTTCATGCATCTAGCTGGGTTCCTTTGACAAGGCCTTGGAAGTCAGCAAGGACACTGACATTTCTATTTGGCTCAACAACACCAGTTGTCCCTAAAAGCTGGACACCAAATCTTCATCGTGTGTAAACAAAGCAATCAATAAAGCTGCTTGATTATCCATCTCTCAAAAGGTTAAAGGCACTCTCCCTGGAATTTGCCTCTTTCATTAGAAAATCAAAGGGGGAAGATTGTGTCCTTAACCCCTGGGGTACTGATAATAGTCCCGGCAATTAGATTTCAGGGAGAGAAGGTACACATGCAGCGGTGCACCCTCTTCTCTGGTCTGGTGCTTCAGATCATCGCAACCAACAGAGAGACTCTAATGGACAATCTCAGTCTGTGACAGTGTTTGGCTAGATCACCTCTATGCTTTGTGATTGCTGCCAACCAACATTACTGGACACTGGACAAATCACATCAATGCCAGGAAGGTCCCAAACAAAGAAGTGGGTTCCTATAAAGAAACATTGTGCTCCTCCAACCCCCAAAGACTTTAGTCAGCAAAGCCAATGAAGGTGGGCCTTGTCTCTAGCCACAGAGAGGCATTTGAATTGAAATGAGCTTTCACAGTAATAATGTATTTCCATTGTCTCATATGAACTCTTCCTCCAGGGTGTGGACAGCCATTGTAATTAAATGTCCCTGGTTTTAGGTGACATCGACAATTAGGCGAGCATTCAAAAAGATTTACTTTCTTTCTCACTGTAGCAGAGCAGTTCCCGCTATCAATGTTCTGCTACAGCACAGTGGTAACTCTGTTACTTATACCCCTTATGCACAAGTCCTTCAACCCACTCAAACCTAGGTAAAAAAATACTGGCTTTTTTGTAATCTCAAAATGATCCCTACTCCTTGTGCTCACACCCAACCAATATAGCAGGGATGCTGAGCACCACTTTTTTAAACAGCGCACAGGAGTGGTAGCGGGCACATCTCATTCAAGCTGATTCACCATACCCTCTCTTTTTTTCTTCCTTTGTGTTTTTTTTTCCTGCTCTTGGCTGCTGTTTAAATGCCTCTTAGGAATCATGGGAGCATTGTGGGTGTACTGGCTGCTGGACTGCCTCCGTCGCCCTCAGCTTTCTCCTGTTGCGCTGCCCTGCCGTGTCTATTCACAGATCTGGCCTGCCGCCTCTCGCTCTCCGACTGGATGAAGACGGATGTGCGTATGCCCACTGCGTGATAACAGCGTGAGATGGTGCAATCAACCCCCCCCCTTCCATTCACTCCCCCATGCCCAACACCCTCCATCTCCCTCTCGGCAGGGGGTGTGGGCAGATGCCGGCGGCACTGAAATGACACCGTCTTCGGGCGTGAGAGAGGGAGAACGGAGACAGGCAATCGCAAAACTGCCGTGCAGGGGGAACCTTTTGTTATCCGGGCCGAGGTAATTCGCCACTCGCTTGTGTTGTCAGATGGAAAAAGGGGATATTTTCCCGGGTGATCAAACGACAATTGGCCACATGAGCACATCCATCAAACAGTATAATCAGGTCTCGGGATATTATACTGGGGCTGCTTGCCTAGCGGGGTGGTGATACTTGACATCGGTCTGTGCGTTAAGAGTTACGTAACATCTTTTACATACAATTTCAATGGAACACAGCAATGAGTACCTCGCACTCATTCAGAAACACTGTGATATTGTTCACTACCTGAAAAAGATATAAAGAATGAGGCAAAATAATAGATACCCTGTACCCTTGGTAATGTGTACACAAGGATACCATAAAGGCACACTTAAGGTGCACATAACAGCCTCTTAATGCAGGTAATGCAGATTCTCCCAACCAGCACGATACAAGTGTACTTCGCCTGATGAACCACACAAATAAGAGCACTCAGGGATGTCAAACAGATGGAACAGTTGAATCGGCTCTCCCGTCTCCATCACATGTGTGCTTAAAAACCAGCTCTCCTACTGAGAACTCTCCTCCTACTCTATCTCTGAGAGGCCTAACATGCAGAACTATCAAACCTAACACCTTATCCCTGCAATCTTTCTGACATGGACGGAAATTACCAGAACAACCCTTTGTTACCTTCCCTTTACTTTTCAAAAATGCTCCATTTGTAGAACTCTCAGTCACACACCAAGGGCGGTCTTAAACCACACACCCCCCATACCTGCTGTGACAGATAATGAATGAGTGATAAGCAGAGTGGCTGAATGCACAAATGCTTATCATAAAGACGGAATTAGCAGCGTGACGACAGTGTGTGTTATCAGTGCTTCGCTCAGCTCTCTGTGGCAAAGGCACTGTCAAGAGACCCGAACGTCGTTCATTGTTCTGTGGTGGTGTGGATGGGAACAGGCCTGGACGATGCTACTGAGGAAACAAGTGTTTCATTCCCAGTTGAAAACAACACAGGATTTTGTACTCAAAAAAGTATGATTCAGGTGGAATTACACTTGTTTGTTTTACAATTACAATTGTTTGTCTGTTATTTTGCTGGTGACGAAGACGCTGGCTACAGCTGAGGTGAGAGGCACTCCTAACTTCTGGCACATCAAAGTTGAGCCTCGTGCGAACACATATCACATCTTTCTTCTGGAGTTTTCCAAAGCCATTTTCCACAGGAAACCCCTTGTGTGAGTAATTCTCTTATGTAATGTTCAAGGATGCACTCGCGGCCAAGAATCTCGACAAAGCCGAAAATAAGACGTGTGGTTGCCATGGAGACCAATGCTCAAACTCCGCAGCTTCTCCGCGGCAGAGAGCTGGGCGTCAGATCTTCCTCCAGAAATTCTGAAAAAGAAAAATCTAGCCGTGAACGTCTGCCACACCCCTAAAGGTTTGCCACGCATAAACTTAGGTCTTGACACGCATGTTACATATGTATCATTCATGACGTATGGTAGATGGCTGAAATTAAGTCGCAGTCACAGTCTTATATCCATATCTAAGTCATGGTTCATTATTTGGAGTTCAGGTTAGCACCGTCCAGTGCACCCTCCCTTCCCACACATCTCTTACACAGAGACACATTGAAAATCCCAGCTTAGCGGTGATCTAATTTCCCCTCTCCCTCCTACCTTGCAATGGGGTTTTGGGGGATGTTAATGACTTTAAAAATGGGACTGATAGACACTTAGGTCAGATCAGTGTCCTCTTTTAAAAAGCACCTCATACAGCAGACTCACTGGAAGGGAGTTAGTGTGCTAAATAATATGCTTTGATGCTATCTCGCTCATATCTGTGACTTTGTCTGAGGGAGCTTAATAGATAGAGATGTGAGGGGGAGAAAAAAAAGATCTGGCTGCAGTTGTCAGTGACAGCTGCTAAATGAGTGAATCACAACACGAAGTGTAATGATTGTGTAGATTGGGGAAAGAACTGACGAATGAAAATACAACACTTGCACGCACACACACACTCACACACACACACATATACAGACACAAACATTCACACAAATGTTTCAAATGAGGGAGAGGCAGTGGCCGCAAGGGTAGAAGGAGGAAAGCACATCTCACTGTGAAATTTAATTAGTGTAAGTGGAGGGGCCTAGTTCTTTACAGGCTGTTTTAGTGGCAGTGAAAGGAAAAGACTGCTATTGACCTCGTGCAAAGAACACCCCAAATGAATAATACAAAGGAAAATTTACCACATCTCCCACATGCGACTCCCAGACAACAAAGAGCACTTCATGAAACGCTGTTGATAACCTTGTTGAGCGTCGGCTCTCAAGAACAGTCAACACTGCTTTGACACTGCATTTATAGAAAGGCAAAAAAAAGAAGGGTTTTGTTCCTTCCATGTTGGACATCTTAGCGCAAAAACAAAAAACACGCAGCCACGCGTCTCATGCCAATCTTTTCCCAGGCGCTACGAGATTCGGCACGACTGCAACAAAGTCATTAACAGCAAGACATCTCCCGCGGGAGGGGCGTCATACAGTGCTCACCGAGTCAATTTGCCTGGTGAAGCGTTTTCGACGAAACAGCGATTGGCACACCTAAGAGAGGAAGATGCGCTGCAAATTTCATTACTGGAGATCATGCCAGCTTGTGTAACATCGTTATCGGCTCCCTGGGCTCCGGAGGCAACACAGAGGCAAAGTAAATGTCCTAACTGAGAGATTGTTTCCCTCTGTGGTGGCAAGCATTAAAAAAAAAAAAAAAAAAAAAACTAAATATGATGGCGAGGGCATTTCATCTGTTGTACTATGCTACACATCTGGGTTATACCCTGCACCACTATGGATGATACTGACAGAAGTGGGATGTGACTGTGTCTTTTAATGGGTCCATGCCTGTTTTTGTAAGAGGGGGAGAGGGAGTGTTCGGCAGCAAGGAAACAGCAAAGAATGGGATGCTATGTCAGTGGGGGTCGCCCAGCGGGAGAATGTTGAGATGTTGACTTCTGACATCATTGTTGCACCTGACCAAACACATCCCAAAACAATACCACACTAGAGCACCTCAGCACAGAGCTTTTTGCACACCTCTCCACCTCTCCTCACCTCAGAATACTACATGCCACCAGCTGCATGGCCAAACGTCCTCAATCCACAACTGCTGAAGTGTCCCTGGCGCCTGCTGGACTAATGAGAGATACTAACAGAGGAGGGTGAAGCAGAACTCACACGAAGCGACACTCTCCACGTCCTCTTTTGTCACACATTATTCTACACCAACCTCCACATCAGCGGGCCTGGCTGAGTGCAGTGCTGCGGACACATGGGCGAGAGTGACAGGGCAATCTATAGCCCCATTTAAAAGGACAGGATGGGGTTGAGCGTGAGGGGTGGCAGGTCCTGCGGGCTGGCTGCCAGTGTCTGTAAAAAAAGCCCGTCCTCGTCCACTTCTCCCTGGAGCCACGTAAGAAACCCAGACACCTCCCAGAGGTCTCTTTGTCTTTCTTTTTATTTAGATTTTCTTTTCTTCTGTCTGTCTGTCTTTCTCTCTCTCTCTCTGCACTCACATGCCCTTTTAAAAACTGTCCTCTTTCTTCAGTCCTATTTCTTATTCTCATTACGTTGCCTCTTTCTTCCATCGGTTCTTTTTACCTTTTCACCTGTCTGTGCACTGAGGTGAGTGACACAACTCGACTGATGTATTATTTGCATGCATTTCAGAAATATTACACTGGACAGAATGAGCAAATCAAGTGAATGGGCATGTGGAAACGACTGACCATAGATTAGTATAGAGGGAAATTAAAAGCTGTGAGAGAGGATGACAGAAAGGCAGAGACAGGGATAGAAAAGGAGAGGG